>NW_015177898.1:0-1411 GCF_001447785.1 Gekko japonicus
ATTTACTGCCTGCGCCACTACTCCCTATGCCCAAACATGCCCAAAGCAGGACCGTGCACGGAGAACTTTCCGGACACCAAAATGTTCACACAAGAGACCAAAATACTGAGAGAATGGGATCGGGTACAGGCATGGAATGTGGGAAATCTGACCATGCCTAGGGACGCCAGCCTCCAGGGGGGACCTGGGGATCCCCCGTAGTTACAGTTCACTTCCAGACAACAGAGATCAATTCTGCAGGAGGAAATGGCTGCTTTGGAAGTTGGACTCTGTGACGTTGTACCCCACTGAGGTCCCTCCCCTCCCCAGGCTCTTTCCCCAAATCTCTAGGAATGTCCCAACTTGAATCTGGGAACCCTACCAACCCCCCAGTGGCCAGAGGAGACCTGGCTGCTCTAGTTCTGACCCACTTTGGAATTTCTTATGACCCATCGGGCTAGTACGTTTTTATCCTGTCTTTCCTCCAAAAGGGTCAGGGAAGTGTAGATGAGTTGGCAGAGTTTAAATATGCAAAGGAAGTGGAGCACTGACTGCTTAGAGAAAAAGAAGTAGGGCCCAAGTCACATGGGCCAGATAATACGGGGGGGGGAGGTGTGGCTGTTTGTCCCCAGAGCAAAATAAAGCACAGTAGCCCGATCACACGGTCCCCTGAGTCTTCACGCTTAGGTTGTTAGCTGGCGATCACACGGCGATGCTTACGAAAAACATCCGGTTTGTGACAGGACATGGACGGGCACCGGATGCCACGAGATACTGGTGCTCCCGCAATCAGACGCCCGCCCCTGTCCCACATTTTCCGGATACTAGTGCACTTTCTGAGGTAGTTTTTTACTGTGCATCTTCGACAGGACGCCACGGGTTGGCCACGGGTGCACTACGCTTCCCAGATGTTGCGGTGTGATCGTGCCCCGAAAATCCCTTCAAAAGAGAGAGGGGCCTAAATAGTTATTGAACACCATGATCATGGCTTAAAGATGATAATTGTAGAGGAATGAGAAAAGGATATGGGACAGGAAAGGTAAGGTCACGTTTCATAACGAAGCCAGAGCAGAACAACCCCTTCACAAGGACACTAGCTGTGGCCAAGCACGTGGGCTTCCCGGAAATGGGCTATCAATGGGGTTGCCAATCCCCAGGTGGGCCCTGGAGATCTCTCAGAATTACAACTGTTCTCCTGACAACAGAGATCAGTTCCCCTGGAGAAAATGGCTGCTTTGGAAGGTGGACTCTAGGGCATTATATCCTGCTGAGGCCCTCCCCTCCCCAAACGTCACCTCAAAACCGGCAAGCATTTTCCAACCAGGAGCTGGCAACCTTCGTAATCACTCTGGAGGAGGATGGGGGCTCCGTTCCAGTTAAAAGGATTTCAGGGAGCAGGTGGTAGGGTGACCTTCAGATCTTCTTCACAAGG
>NW_015177899.1:0-1396 GCF_001447785.1 Gekko japonicus
TCCTGGCGTATGAGCTGTTTTTCCTGTATCGATCTATTTCTTTTTCCAATTCTTCTTCTGTTGCCACCTTCAATTGTTCAGAAATGTGTGTAATCATTTCTTTTAATTTTTCACCTATAGTCTCAGGTACATTTTGGCATCTAATTAATAAATTCGCTTTTTCCATTTCCAATCCCATCAAGGCCTCTTCTATTTAATCTGTTTTAGTTTTCACTCCCTGTATTTCTAATTCCATGCCCTTCATCTTTTCCTCCATGTTAACATTTCCTGCTGCTATTTTTAAGATTTCTTGTTTATTTTCTTTTATCTACTTTTTTATTTCTTCTGTTTCTATACTTATCTGTTGTGTTAAATTTTGCATTTGGGTTTGTATTGGTTCAATCTCTTGCCTAATCAGCGGTGGTAGTGTCACTTCTGCGAAGGCTTTCATTTCTGCTGCTAGACATTCCTGCATTAAACTTTTTAGGTCTTTCATATTTATTTGTGTTGAGCTCATTGTACTAGTTTTTAGTTGGCTTTGCAGACTAACTTGTCCTGGTGATTTTATAGAGGATTTTCTAGATCCACTAGCCCCACTATTTCCTGTGGCCATTCGTATATTTGTTTCTTTTTTAAAAATTATTTTTTTGTTTCTTATTGTTTTTTATTCTGTTTATTATTTTGGTTTTGTGTCTGTCTGAATATATTTTATGCACCTTTCCTCCTCTTTCCCGTTTGTTTTTTACTCTTTCCAATTTCCTGTTTTCTTTATTGTCTTTATTTGTTATTGTTCTATTTGTCTCTCTGTGTTTCTTCTCCTTCTTTTCTACTCTGTCTGCCTATCCCTCTATTAACTGTAGCTCTTTCCTTTCCTTTCTATTTATTCTATTTATACTATTTGTACTTTCTCCACGACTTTCACTATCTCTCTCCACTCAAGTCCCAGTTTGCTCTACTCTTCAGATCTCCTTGACGTTGCTTCTCTTCCCTCTGTCCATTCAATTTCTCTCGACTCCACACTCTCCACCCACTCTCTCTCCAGTCCTGCTCCAGCTCAGTTCCCACTCAGCTATGTTCGTCAGCTGCCCAATTCCACTCACCTCTGCTTGTCCTGGCCTCTGCTCGTCCAGGCCCCGCCCCTGCTCGGCTCCACTCCTGGGTGACTCCGCCTGTCCTCCGCTCGGCTCCACTTGGCTCTTTTCGTCTCCTTCCGTCTCCTTCTGACCCTGTACAATCCACTCAGCTCCGCACGGCTATTTCAGGTCCATTCCTGGGTGACTCCGCCTGTCTCACTCGATTCCGCCCAGCTCCGCTCGGCTCTTTCCATCTCTTTCCAACCCTGCTTGGCTTCACACGATCCTTCTCGACTCAGCTCTGCTCCGGTTCCCGCTCATTTCCTCCGGCTCTGCTCGGCTCC
>NW_015177900.1:0-1431 GCF_001447785.1 Gekko japonicus
CACAGGGCACACATTAGTCATGTGGCTCTTAGGCTGATCGTACTTCCAAATGTGGCTCTCCATAAACCATGGAGTGAGTCCCACAGGTGTAGAGGATATATATGTTGAGCCACATATGGAGCAGAGATCCATCAGTGGCTATTAGCCACAAGGTATAGATAGGGACTCTCAGTCTGGGGCAAGTGAGGCACTGTATTCTTGGTGCTTGGGGGGCAACAGTGGAAGGGCTTCTAGTGTCCTGGCCCCACTGATGGACCTCCTGATGGCACCTGGTATTTTTTGCCACTGTGTGACAGAGTGTTGGACTGGATGGGCCACTGGCCTGATCCAACATTGGCTTCTCTTATGTTCTTCTGTTCACTTTGGGAAACCTGCATTCAAATTCCAATTTAGCGATTAAATTCACTGACCTTGTCAGTCTAATTTCCGGCACAGGTTTGTTGAAAGGGTAAATCCACAGAGGCCACTTTTGTGCTCTCTTCAGGAAGGGGTGGGTTCATATATGAGATGACAAATATGCCTGTTATGGCAGCTGATCGTGCATTTCCAGCTGATTAGAGAAGAGGCAGGGGAGGCATCATTGACGATCCATCTGTTTGCAGGAAGCACAGTGTGTTCACAACATACAGCTGCCTGTGTTATTAAGTGTATATATAGATACAAATACCTATAGACATAAATTAAAGAAGGCGAGACAGAGTTGAAGGTGATTCTCTAATTCCAACGCAACTACAAAATCAATTAATAAATTCCAACCGAGGGAGACTTTCTATCACCCACATCAATGGATAAGATTAAAAGAGCAACTCTAAGTAGAGTAATTGTCTGTCTGGATTTTTTTTACTTCTCTCTTCCAGCAAAACTCCCTCCCCCCATCACAAAATGCTTTTGAAACTCCATGGTTTGTTTACTTAGTTCTTCGAGCCTTGACTCTAACTTGTTATGTATTTTTTTGAATCTGCCAGCTTCATCACCAAAGCTGAGATTTCCCCCTGCCTCATATAATTTTTTCCATGACAAAAAGTGGACTCATTTAGCTATGTGTTTGGCCACCAGTTCCAAGTATTTTATTTAGCTAATGGAGTAGGTGCACACAATAATTATTATCAATGGCATAAATTGCATGCATTATGCCGTACACGCTTTGGGCTTCGTAGATTGCTCTACTCAAGATAATGGGGTCACTTGCAAAATACGGTGCCATTCAGCCTGGTAATGATATTAACAATGCTACCTTGATACAGTGCCTTGCTCCCATTACATTAACATCCAAGAGTGAACATTCACAAAATTCTTCAAGCACGGCTTTTAAAAACAGTGTTCCGCTTGGATTGGCAATTAGCAAATACATAACATGGCGCTGGTACAACTTCTCCATTTCAATGGACTGTATTAGATTTTCTATGTGAATATGGGGTAAATACAAATAAC
>NW_015177901.1:0-1589 GCF_001447785.1 Gekko japonicus
CTGGGCCCCAGGGGCCTTGCTCTGAATCATCACCGCATCCCAAACTTTAAAGTTCCTTCTAATGCGGACGGGGTCTTTGAACCACAGCCTACATCTCACACCTGGAAGCGGCGATGATCCCCAGGTGTGTGTTTCCAAAAGTCAAGAACATTATCTGTGCGTGTGCACACTGAGCATCGTCAAGGCTCTTCTGACTTTTGGCCACCCCATGAATCGATGTCCTCTTGTGAACAGCCTTGCGCAGGTCTTGCAAACAGGGGGCCTTTGTGGTTTCCTGGACGAAGTCCGTCCATCTCCTGCTGGGTCTTCCTCTTTCCCCGCTGCCTTCGACTTTGCCAGTGACTCCGGTCTTCTCACGATCCGGCCAAAGTATGATAGCCTCGGTTGAGTCATTTCATCTTCTAGGGAGAGTCCAGGCTCGGTTTGATCTAGAACCCAAGGATCTCTCTTTTCGGCACTCCACAGTATTTGTAAAACTCCTCTCCTCTTGGTGCCTGGGGGGGGAGCAACAGTGGGAGGGCTTCTAGTGTCCTGGCCCCACTGCTGGACCTTCTGAGGGCACCTGGTGTTTTTGGCCACTGTGTGACACAGAGTGCTGGATTGGATGGGCCATTGGCCTGATCCAACACTGGCTTCTCTCATGTTCTTATGTCTGGGGTAAGGGATGCTCTGTCTTCTTGGTGCTTGGGGGGGGGGCAACAGTGGGAGGGCTTCTAGTGTCCTGGCCCCATTGCTCGACCTCCTGATGGCACCTGGTATTTTTGGCCACTGTGTGACCCAGAGTGTTGGACTGGATGGGCCACTGGCCTGATCCAACATTGGCTTCTCTTATGTTCTTTTGTTCTCCGACCAGTGTTCCCTCTAAGCTGAGTTAGTGTGAGCTAGCTCACAGGTTTTTTTAGCCTCCGGCTCACACTTTTCTTGTCTTCGTTCAGGAAGGACCAAATCGCCTGCTCACAACTTTAATGCTAGTAGCTCACAAAGTGGGATTTGGACTCACGGGTCTCCATTGCTTAGAGGGAGCGTTGCCTCCACCACCACATTTCGAATGAATCCACTTTCTTCCTGTCTGCTTTCTTCACAGTTCAGCTTTCACACCTGTTCACAGTAATGGAGAACACTTCGGCATGAATTAATTTGACCTTTGTCGCCGGCAACGTATCCTTACCCTTGCAGGGCTATTTTTGGGCAGGAACGCACAGGAACGGAGTTCCGGCAGGCTTCAAAGTTGGCCACGCCCACTACAGCCAAAACCTCTGTGTGCGTGGCTACAGAGGGAAGGCCTGGAGAGCGACCCCCCCCCACTTGGGCAAGCCAAGGGAAGGCAATTTAAACTGCCTTCCCTTCAAGGGGGGGCTTGCCCGGGCTCTCCGCAGCCACGGGGCGCCCGGGCAAGCCAAGGGAAGGCATGGGGGTGTGGCCTAATATGCCAATGAGCTGTGCTGTCGGGGGCTGTGGCCTAATATGCTAATGAGTTTCTGCTGTTGGGTGTGGCCTATTATGCTAATGAGTTCCTGCTGGGCTTTTTCTACCAAAAGAGCCCTCCCCTTAAGGATCTTTTCTAGCCCCTTCCCGGTCTCAGTCTCCTT
>NW_015177902.1:0-1599 GCF_001447785.1 Gekko japonicus
CAAACCACTCTGAGCTATGCAAAGAACAGAAAGCACTACCCAAAGCCCCCAACAGGGAAAGTGGAGGAGGTTGATGCTGGGGATCATGAGAATGAAAGCTTTGTATACATACATCTCTAATGCACCTTAAAGATTTCAACAAGCCCCTTTGAGGAGATGGACAGAGAAACATAGAAGGAAAAGGAACCTCACTTAAGCCGTCATAATGGCTTAATTACACCTTAATCTTCCCAACAGAAATGAGATGGGCTCTTTGGCACGCAAGAACAGGTTAATGATTAGCAGGATCCATTATGTCAGCTTCCCTAAGCACCAGGAACCAGGCCAGAGAGAGAGAGAAACCTTTGCCAGCTGGGACAGATTTCAAAGTTTTTTAAAAAAAGACTTCTAAAGACTGCTAAAAGAAAAGCCTTGGTTCTCCACAGAATGGGGAAATAAAATTAAGCTGCTTTTCCATAAGAAAGGAATTTAGGTTTCCATAAAAGTCTTCATGACTGGACAGCTGACGATAGCAAAGCGGGAGGAGAAGGTCTGGGGACTAGGGTTCCCAAGCAGTGTTCCCTCTAAGCTGAGTTCATGTGAGCTAGCTCACAGTTTTCTAGCCTCCGGCTCACAAATTTTTGTCTTAGTTCAGGAAGGGAGGGCTCTAGAGCAAACAGATTTATGCAGTGGCTAAATCGCTCACTCACAACTCTAATGCCAGTAGCTCACAAAGTAGAATTTTTGCTCACAAGACTCTGCAGCTTAGAGGGAACATTGTTCCCAAGTACTTGGTAAGCCTGCTGGAGACAGATCTGAACACTGACTGAAGCAAAACGGCACACAGGCCTCTTTCTCTGCCTTCTTTGTTTGAAATCGCTTGGGGGTGCGTTTTGAATGCCACTTACATGTATCCATGCATCATGAAGCTATGCTCTGCCATGCAGATTAATGCTATGCATCTATACACGCTTGCGTATAAGACACGGTTATGTTATACACACTATAAAGGTAAAGGTAAAGGTTCCCTTGCTCGAAAGCCAGTCGAGTCCGACTCTAGGGTTGCGGTGCTCATCTCCGTTTCAAAGCCGAAGAGCCAGAGCTGAACGAAGACGTTTCCGTGGTCATGTGGCCGGCGGCATGACTAAACACCAAGGCGCATGGAACGCTGTTACCTTCCCACCAAAGTGGTACCTGTTTATCTACTTGCAATTTCTTGCTTTCGAACTGCTAGGTTGGCAGGAGCTGGAACTAGAGACGGGAGCTCACTCCATCATGTGGCACACTCGGGTCTCGAATTACTGACCTTTCACAGCCTGCAGTTCAGTGTCTTAACCACTTGAGCCACCGCAGCTCTTTCTACATACTATACACTTGGTCTTAAGCCAAAAGGCTGAAAAAGCCATTGGTTGATTCGTTGTTCAATTTTAAACCATTAACTTGATTTGAATGGTTACTGCACATCTCAAACTGATAGAATTTTTACTTGGTATTGTGATTACTGTACTGTATTGTGTTTCTTCTGGATGCTGTTTTCTTGGTGCTGTTTGCTAAGGCCATGAGCTAATGCAATAAAGATGGTGATGATGACGATGATATGCACACTATACACTACAGTAT
>NW_015177903.1:0-1466 GCF_001447785.1 Gekko japonicus
CCTGAGTAGAAGTCAGCTCACGCCTGAGGGTCTTGCAAGAGAAGCACAAAGTGTGCTGAGATTCTGTTCCTCCAATAATGTTTGCGTTGGGTGGGTCCCGCACAGCTCAGTGTCTGATAACTGACACCTCCTGCTCTGAATCATTGCATCAAAATGTCTGGGCTGTTGCAGTCTTGAGCATGCTGTTCAGGTGTGTATCTGTAAGCTGCAAACCTACGATGACGCAGTAGCAGCAGCAGAACTGGAAGAAGAAGCAGAAGACAGCCAGTTCCACTGCGGGCCTGAGAGAAACCCTCGGGGGGGAGGGCCTGATCCGGCCCCCGGGCCACATGTTTGACACCCCTGCTCTCTGGCATTACCCCCCCTGCCGAAGTCCCTCCCCTCCCCAGGCTCCGCCCCCTCAAATCTCCAGGAATTTCCCAACCCAGAGTTGGCGAACATAGTCTCCACCACTGTTTTATGGCTTCTTTTGGAAAGAACGGGCTCTCTGGGTCCAAAAAAGCCAGCCAGCATGCGCCTCCAAAAAGAAAAAGAACAAAAGAAGAAGAATAAGAGAAGAGATTGGATTAATCCCCCGCCCTTCACTACCCAAAGGTGTCTCAGAGCGGCTGACAAACTCCTTTTCCCTTCCCCTCCCCACAACAGGCACCCTGTGAGGTGGGTGGGGCTGAGAGAGCTCTTGACACAAACGGCTCTTTTCCAAGGACAGCTCTTATCAGAACTACGGCTTGCCCAAGGTCATCCAGCAGCTGCAAGTGGAGGAGTGGGGAATCAAACCCGGTTCTCCCAGATTAGAGTCCGCGCACTTCACCACGACACCAAACTGGCTCTCCAGTCTGCAACACAAATAGGATTTTATTTTATTTTATTAACTTCTCTGGCTTTGAAGCTCTCTCTCCCGTTCCCTTGGGGGTTCGCTCGCCTGATTATTGCAGCTGCTGGTGGAAATCATCTCAGGTGAAAAGTAGGTTAGATTTAAATTCGGGGGAGGGGGGGCGGAGAAAGGGGCTGCGTTATTACCACGCGCGCGCTTACCTCCCCGCCAACCTTTTTTTTTCTTGTTTTAATGCGTTCAACAAATTCAGAATTTGCGCTCGGGTTAAATTAGGCAAATAGACATCAGCTCATTCCCCCGTTCATCCTCATTTCAGTACAGAAGTGTTTTCCCCCCCTCCTTCCTTCTCGACTTCCAGGATATTTTTGGAACACGGAGGGCAGAGCTGCGAGGGAGAGGGAAACTGGAAGGAACTATAGAGGGAAACGGTTTGTTCGGTCACTGGCACCCCGGAGAACAGCGGGGAATTCGATGTGGCCCGAGGAAGCTGCCCCCTGTGGTTCACATCCCGTGCTTCGGTCGCCTCTTTCCGTGTTCAGAACCGTATGTCAAAATCCCGTCCTGGCCAGCATCGGCCAGCTAGATGCCCTTGCTTCCTGTTAGAGCCGGGGTCCCCAACCTTTTTGAGCCT
>NW_015177904.1:0-1089 GCF_001447785.1 Gekko japonicus
AGTGGCCCATCCAGTCCAACAGTCTGCGTCGCACAGTGGCCAAAAGATCAGGTGCCATCAGGAGGTCCACCAGCACAAACAGAACTCCAGAAGCCCTCCCACTGTTGCCCTCCAAGCACCAAGAAGACAGAGCATCACTGCCCCAGGCAGAGTCTTCCATATATACCTTGTCCCTAAGAGCCACTGATGGACCCTGCTCCTGTGGATCCATTCCACTCATGGTGTCACTTTCCCACTAGTGCAAGGAGCTCCTCCTTAGGGTAGGACCTTGGAGTTGGTTTTTAGGCTGTTGTGGGAGGGAGGAACCATGAAAACTATGCTCTGCCGGAGATGGCCGCCAACGCTCAACGAGGGTAGACGTGTGCGGAGTAGCTCCATCACAGCCTACATTTTCCGGGGTTCTTTTCCTCATTTCTAGGGGCTCTAAGCCCCTGAGTCCACCCTCAAACTTTGGGGGGGGGGGGAGCAAGAGACTTTCTCCGACCGACAGGAGTGTCAGGAGTTGCCTCGACGCGAGAGAGCCCAAAGGAAACCTGAAGGAGACGCCAGGAATGAGATGAGCACTGCGGCCGAGCTAGAAACAACAACTACTAGCCAAAGAAGACTCATTGGAAACCATTACTAAGAGATAACAATGTTGACAAAAAAATAAATATAAATATAAAGGGATCATACAGGGGTAGTTTAGAACGAAAACTATGCTCTGCCAGCAGAATATTTCTACCTCAGAAATGTGGCATTCGGTCAAATCCAGCCTCCGCTTTGTATGCAGAAAGTCCCTGGTTCAATCCCTGACATGTCCAGTTAGCATTGGCCTCGAAAGACCTCTGCTTGGAGAGCCACTGCCAGTCAGAAGAGATAAGGCCGACCTCAGAAGACTGATGGTACCACTCAGAGATGCCCGAACGCCACCGGTTCGGCTCACACTCTGTTCACCAGTTGCCTATGGAGTACGGAGTTTTCAACTATCCGTTCGATAGTTTGTCACGCAGTTCGTGGGTGTTCGGCAGGTTGTTTCACTGTATTCCTTACTAATCATGCAGTGCAGTGCAATTGTTTTTTTGTGCCAGGGGTCGTTTCGTAGAAAAA
>NW_015177905.1:0-1397 GCF_001447785.1 Gekko japonicus
CCTAGTGAAAATGGCAAGATGGTTCTCCAACAAAAATGAATACAGTGGACTATAATTTAGTTCTGTGAAACAGGAAAACATTGAGTGGAAATTTATATGATGTAGTGTGTCCCCTTCCTTCCCAGTTTTCCTAAGGATCTCACTTGCCCCCTGAAGAGATGCTGTGTTCCTGAACGTGCATAACCCTTTGCTTTTAAGATCACCCCCTTTGCCTAGGCTACCGTTCTATGGCAGCATTTGTGACACTTTGATCCTGCACTGATAGATGTTAATGGAAAACTCATCCAACCAAATACCAGTGGGGCCGAGGCTGTGCAAACACGCCCAGGCCAAGTGACATGTGCATAATCCCAGACAGGTGATCATTAATGGCACTGATTATTTGGCATGGGAAGGAGCAGGCAGCAGCCCCCCAGACCATTTTGCTGAGCACCCGGGACCCCACCCAAGCAACTGAGGCAGTGGCAGCAGTGTGGGGGCTAGAGGTGCAAGAGTACTGGGGAATCAGGCGGAGCCATCCGGCAAGCCTTTGATCCAGGATAGGGGTTGATCACTCAACAGTTTTACCGTTTCCTTCTAGCTTGAACTGTTTGATGTAACTCCTTTTAAGCTGCTCAGTGTTGGATGGTGTTTTGATGCTCTCTCTGGGTTTTTAATTCTTAGCATCATCATAGAGTCTTAGGAGGAAAGATGGCACAGTGTAGCCCGATATTATCAGAGACCACCAACGGAGACTCTGCAAAGGAAGGCAATGGCAAACCGCCTCTGCGTAATCACTTGCCTTGAAAGCCCCTTGCTAGGGCTGCCGTTAAGTCCGCTGTGACTTCATGGCACTTTACATATACACTCACTGTATTAAGTACTGACACCTTTGGTGGGGGGCTTTCCCAAGTCCTAAGGGGGGAACTGGTGGAAATCAGTGCAACCTTACATATGAGTACCAGCGGCTCTTTTTTTGTTTTTTTGAGTACAACCATCATTCCCCCTTTTCATTTGCCAGCAAACCAGCATCTGCACAGGTAGGGACTGCTTTGGGAGGGCACTTGGGTCGAAAAAGGCTGTCTGCTCCGGGGCTAGGGCTACATGAACACAGCCCCCTCTGCTGGAATAGGCCAAGAACTGCATGCAGAGCCCTTGCTTGAGCGTGTGTATTCATCAGCTGCACGTGCGTGTCCCAGCTGGATCAGAGCCAATAAATATAGTGAATAAAATGGAAGACATGCAAGTGTAACTGTTTGCCCTGGATGTTTATATTCTGGACACAATCAAAAGGGTTCCTTTTGGCCCACGTGCTATGTTTTTTCACAGGATTTTGTTCTAGCAGCAGCTCCTGCCATAGCAGAGGCCACTTCTGAAGTGAGAAGGCCGTAGTGGCTTGTCCCAGGAAGGGGTTGGGG
>NW_015177906.1:0-1459 GCF_001447785.1 Gekko japonicus
CAGGTGAGACATTTTGTGGCCGACAGCCTGCGCTCACAAGCTCTGATGGGCATCTGGCAGCCTCCTGGAGTCCCACTGGAAGTAAACATGACCAGGCCAGGGGAAGCAGGCTGATGCCAGCAGGAGGGCAAGGAAGGAGCAGCTGAGCATGGGGTTTAAAAGGAGGGTGGGAGAAGCAGGAAGGAGGATCAGGAAGAAGAAGAAGGATTGGATTTATACCCCGCCCTTCACTACCCAGAAGTGTCTCAGAGTGGCTTACAAACTCCTCTCCCTTCCCCTCCCCACAACAGACACCCTGTGAGGTAGGTGGGGCTGAGAGAGCTCTTGAGAGAAACTGCTCTTTTTCAAGGATGGCTCTTATCAGAACTACGGCTTGCCCAAGGTCATCCAGCCAGGTGCAAGTGGAGGAGTGGGGGAATCAAACCCGGTTCTCCCAGATTAGAGTCCCCACACTTAATCACTACACCAAACTGGAAAAGTATGATGGCAACCAGGGAGACCGTGTCGGGAGAGCATAGCCTGGAGGCAGCAGAAGCACTAGGGGGCAGGACTGGCGAGGCTGGAGGTGTTGGAAGTGGCCACCAAGGGAAGCGCTGAAGAAGGTGCTGAGGCAAGGCTGGAGGCATCAGGAGTGGCCGCTGAGGGAAGCACTGAAGGTGCTGGGGCCAGCGCACAGACAACAGGGGACTCACCGCTGAGGAAAACAGCAGGGGCAGTGAGACAATGACTAGAGAGCCCACTCAGCAGAGGCTCCTAGGAGAGCAAACAGGGATAGTGGTAGCTGGAAAGAGCCAGACCAGGCCCCTAGAGAGCCTTGCGGCAAAGGGAGACTGCAGTAAGGGTGGGGACTCAGGGCATGGAGGTATATGGGGGACTAGAGTTAAGTACTGTATATATAAAGTAAAACATTGTAACCTGTGGCTGATGAGGAGAATGGGAAGGAGACCTCTGGTGGTCACTCCAGAGGGATAACTCTGGTCTTAGCCCGATGGGAATTTAACCCATTTCTCTGCATTTTGTGTTCATTTTATGCATTTCTACATGGGGAATACAGGACATGGAATATACATGATCCTTGACGAGCAGCCATGGAGGTAGGGTTGCTAACTCTGGCTGGGAAATCCCTGGAGATTTGGGGATTTGCAGAAGGGAGAGATCTCAGTGGGGCATAGTGTCATGCCGTCCACCCTTCAAAGCAGCCATTTCCTCGATGGGAACTGATCTTTGTAGTCTGGAGATCAGTTGTCATTCCATGAGATCTCCAGGCCCAGCTGCAGGTTGGCAACCGTAAATGTTGGTGTAGAGGTTGGAGTGTTAGACCAGTACCAGTGAGGCCTGGGTCCGAATCCCATCTCTGATGAGATGCTTGGTGGGTAGCTTTAACACACTCCCTATCCCTCTCAACCTGACCTGTGTTCTTGCAAGGATAGAATGGGATGAAGGAAAGGCCCTGAATTAC
>NW_015177907.1:0-1379 GCF_001447785.1 Gekko japonicus
CCAACATGGCTACCCACCTGAATCTGACTTTCCCAGGGACTCATGTCTTCTCGTAATGTGACCAAAGTATGATAGCCTCAGTTGAGCCATTTTGGCTTCGACCGCTGGTAAATTGTACATTAACTGAAAGATAATCTGGGGTTGCAATCCTAGGCACACTTTCTTGTCAGTAAGCCCCGTGGTGGAACATGCCTGCTCCGGCCTGCAGGCCCTATTCCGCCCTGCCTTCCTAGGTTTTTCTCAACCCCTGGAGGGGCTTTTCTTCTACTCTTGGCTACTCTTCTACTCTTCTACACCACCACCATCTGATCTTTACAGGAATTGCCCACTGGGAGGGTCAGGGCTCCCAGCTTCCCCTTCCAAGTTCTGGGGACTTGCCTCTGTGTCTCCCACTGCTTAGCACCTGGTCACCACGGGGAGGGTTTACTGCCGTGTGTGCCCCTGAAGGAATAGCTATTTGCCAACTTGCCTGCCTTCCCCCTGGCATTCCTTTTAAAATAGCATGTCCGAGACGGTGGAGGTCTGTGTGATACAGAGAACCACTGCCAGCATAAAAAGTTATAAAGTATTTATTAAAAAGAAAATGTTCATAAGCACACTTTTAGCACAGCACCGGATTGAGCAAAGATTCCAAAAGAAATGGGTAAAACACAAATCCTCTGTCTCTCTCTCTATACATGCCCTCTCAGATGTTAAAATATAAGACAAGTTCTTTAGCTCAGGAATTCTAGATCTCTACACAATTACTACTGAAGCTTGCTCCAATTTTTAGGTGAGCACATGATCTCTGCCTTCCCAATGGAGAGGTCTGCATGCTCTCATGGACTCAGCACCGAGGGAAGAGAGACTTCCTTCCTGCTGCAAGGAGTTCTTATCATATCTGTTTCTCCACCCACTGACCAGGTCACACCAAGTCAAAGAGGCTTTCCTGGAGATTTCCAGGAATCTTCTTCCTGAAGACTCTCTAGGATTCTATTCCTTCAAATCTCTGTTCCCTGCTTGTGGAAAGTGGGAGATCTTGACCCACCCATTATCTCTCCTGCTAGATCTCCTATTAGATCTATTTAGCATTTGTATGAGAGTAAGCTGGAAAGAATTGCACTGACTCCCCCTGCCCCGCCCCCCAGCCTGTTCTCTGCCCTGGTGAGGGTGACTTTTAAAATGCAAGGTGGAGGTTTTGCTCAGCTCAAACCTCCCAGGAAAAATGCATTTCTTCACAAGCCCCACTGAACTCATTGAGATGTAGGTCCAAGGAAACATGCAACAGGGTTAAGCTATTGTCATCTCTTGTGAAAGGGTCTAAAGACTGCAATCTCTGTTTTAAAAAAAATGTTTTTAATTATTCTCTCTTGCCTTGCTGCTACATTCTATTTAGGCGG
>NW_015177908.1:0-1390 GCF_001447785.1 Gekko japonicus
GAAGGGCGGGGTATAAATCCATTCTTCTCTTCTTCTTCTTCTTGAGGAGGGCAGTTTTGGGATGGGAAGGGGTCTCAGCGGGGTATAACGCCATGGCGTCCACCTTCCAAAGGTGCCACTTCCTTGAAGTGAACTGATCTCTGTCGCCCGGAGACCAGCGTAATCTCAGGAGATCTCCAACCACCACCAGAAAGGTTGACAGCCCTAGCCTGGAGAGCTGCTGCCAGTCAGAGCAGGCAATACTTCTCCCGCTGCCAGACAGAGCAGGCTATACTTCGGCTGCTGCCAGTCAGAGCAGGCAATACTTCGGCTGCTGCCAGTCAAGGCAATACTTCTCCCGCTGCCAGACAGAGCAGGTGATACTTCGGCTGCTGCCAGTCAGAGCAGGCAATACTTCGGCTGCTGCCAGTCAGAGCAGGCAATACTTCGGCTGCTGCCAGTCAGAGCAGGCAATACTTCGGCTGCTGCCAGTCAGAGCAGGCAATACTTCGGCTGCTGCCAGTCAGAGCAGGCAATACTTCGGCTGCTGCCAGTCAGAGCAGGCAATACTTTGGCTGCTGCCAGTCAGAGCAGGCAATACTTCAGCTGCTGCCATTCAGAGCAGGCAATACTTCGGCTGCTGCCAGTCAGAGCAGGTAATACTTCGGCTGCTGCCAGTCAGAGCAGGCAATGCCTCTCCTGCTCCTGTCAGACTCCCGCAACAATCAGTTCCCAACAGCTTTCAGTCAAAGAAGTAAAGTTTATTGAGACATTGAGAGTATGCAGACATCTTAACCATTTCGTGTTAGAACCAAGGAAACCCACGCGCAGCAAGCGGATATACATCATTCAAGGAGGTCCCCTGATGGCCCAGGGCCAATCAGGGATCAGGTAGAAGCCCGCCAAGGTAACGGGCTACTTTTCCCAAGGGAAAGACTACACCAGGCACTGAAGGTCATGCAGAGATAATAGAAACAGCAGAATTGAAACTTAACATGCCAGAGTCACCCTCTCACTCCCATGGCAGCTAGTATAGCCAGAGGCCTAGCTGCCAGCTGCCAGTCAGAGAGGGAAATACTTCTCCTGCTACTAGTCAGAGCAGGCAATACTTCTGCTGCTGCCAGACAGAGCAGGCAATATTTCTGCTGCTGCCAGTCAGAGCAGGCGATACGTCTGCTGCTGCCAGACAAAGCAGGTGATACTTCTGCTGCTGCCAGTCAGAGCAGGTGATACTTCTGCTGCTGCCAGACAGACCAGGCGATACTTCTGCTGCTGCCAGACAGAGCGAGCAATATGTCTGCTGCTGCCAGACAGAGTGGGCAATACTTCTCCCGCTGCCAGTCAGAGCGGGAAATACTTCTCCCGCTGCCAGACAGAGCGGTCAATACTTCAGCTGCTGCCAGTCAGAGCG
>NW_015177909.1:0-1357 GCF_001447785.1 Gekko japonicus
TGCCTGTGGAGGCACCTTGGGGGTTTCTCTGCAGACGTATTGAGAAAGTTGCAACTCTGACCAGAGCGATTCCCTTTTTTCTCCAGTAGGTGTCACCATTGCCAAGCTGCCAGGAAAAAGGAAACTTTTAAAAAATGGGCAGATCCCTATATGCAACAGTTTTAATTTAAAAACCTACCGTGAAATCTAAAGAAAACACAAAAGGCCCTTTCAAAGTAGTTCATAACATAATGCTTTTTAACAACAATGGCAGTGATTTTTTCTAATCTTATGAATGTACTGTTTGGACCAGTGAGAACGACATACCTGTCCAAAATTCCTCTCTGCCCACCAGTTCGCAACCAGACTATCCTATTTTTTAAAAAAATTATCCTTGTGAAATGGGAGGCACAGAAGTCCTTTAGAATGTTAATAAAGAAGGTCTTTTCTTTGCAATCTGCTTCAATCATTTATGCATCTAATTAATTTCAGTAAGTGTGGGAAAGAAATGAGGAAGAAGATACAGAGAAATTGAATTCACAGCCCAACACGAAATGAAGAGGAAATATTGGGATGCTTGACTAATTTGTTGCTCCGCTGTGCATGTTGATTAATGACGGAGCTGCTTCCTTTCTTCAGGATGCCGAAGACGTGGCCTTGGTTAGTAGTCCACTCCTGAAGGTGGAGGCTGGAGGACCTTCCTTCGGTCAGCCGTCCAGCACCGGCGTTCTCTGCCTAGCCACAGGGCAGGACAGATGTTGGACCACCTCAGCCACACCAATCCAGCCGCTTCCAGATCTCCAGCACACACTTACTAGTGGCAGAGAGGTGTGCAGATGTGCTATCAGTTTTGGGGATCTGGTTGGTGTTAAATAGTGGGGTTCCATGGATGAACAGACTCCCAGACTAGTAATCAGCTCTACTTTATTCAGTGATTTCAGCCAGAACAAGACTGCGGACCAGAGCCTCAGCCCGGTTATATTGCCTGCAATGGCCACACCCCAACACACCCCAAGCCCAACGATGGGCTATTTACAAAACGTTACACCTTGATTGGTTCCTGCCAGAATCCTGTTGGTCTATTGTTATTTGGCTCCAAGCTCACCCTGTCTCTGGCAGCACCGTCCTGCAATGATGTTTCAGTCCCATTGTTCCTTTTTCTACAAGGTTTAGGGCTTGTTTTGCAATGAGTGCACATGTCAGGAAACACCGTGCTGGTTCCCAACATGGACTTCACGCAAGAGTGTTTGCTCTGCACTGGATCTGCGTGAGGCTCGATTGTCAGTGTAGATGGGGGCCAGGCGGAATGCGTCCCCTTTGTCCTGGCCACTGGACCGACATGTGTGCTTTTCTCACAGTGGGTGCCTCAGCAGGGGGC
>NW_015177910.1:0-1386 GCF_001447785.1 Gekko japonicus
CTCCTTACGCCAGGTTGCCATGTCCCATCACCTCTGTTCACACTAACGAGACACCGGCGTGGTGCTTGTGCTGGGCTCTGCTGGCGTGAGTCCAGGTGTAAACTCTCCTGGTAGCTGGTGCTCATCCTCCGCAGGACTTAGGTCTGGTGATTCAACGGGTGCAGGGATCTCACCCTCGGACGTTGAGGGCGCAGAATCCACGGGGTCAGGGTCCACGGGGTCGGGCTGCACTGCGGGCATGACGGCCACTGCGTGATCAGATGCAACCACGGGTCACTTGCTGTTAGTTTCCGGTTCACTTAAACGAGGAATCGATGAACTTCACCTACGCACTGAGGGCTCCCTATGGAGTGTGTGATTATGTGCATACTGAGAAGAGGGGGGGAGACAATGGCACAGAGTCGGGATGGCCTGATCAGACCATCCCGATGCCATGAGAGCACACTGGAGTGATCAGACAGGGGGAAGTCCGTGGCCCGTTGCAACCCGTTTACAACCAGATTTTCCCCGGTGTGTTTTAACTTCGCTTCTGCGGCAGAGCAAAATGGGTTTCCAAAAGCTGCGGGGCACTTCCCAGATGTTGTCAGATCACGCCCTTTAAATCTGCCCGGCATTTGTGCCTATGGCAGGGCTAAATGTGCAGCCATAGGTAGGCCCCGGTCACAGCCAGATAATGTGGGGGGGGGGAGGCATGGCTGTTCGCCCCGGAGCAAAATAAAGTGTGGTAGCCTGATCATACAGTCCCCCAAGTCTCCACGCTTTGGCTGTTAGCTGGTGATCACACAACGATGCTGCAGCATGGCAAAGAAACGACACGGTGCGATCACACAAGCGTTTCGCATTTGCGCGCATGTGCAGTTCCGTGGAGCAGCACTGCTTTCAGTTTCATGTTTGTGCACATGCAGTTACGAAAAACATCCGGTTTGCGATGGGACGTGGACGGGCGCTGGATGCCACGGGATACTAGCACTCCCGTGATCAGATGCCCACCTGTGCTGCGCGGTTTCCGGATACTAGTGCACTTTCCTTGGTACTTTTAAACTCCGCATCTTTGGCGGGACGCCACGGGTTGGCCACGGGTGCGCTATGCTTCCCAGATGTTGTGGTGTGATCGTGCCCCGAAAATCCACCCGACATACATGCCTTTCGCACAGCAAATTCTCCGTGTGACCAGGGCCATGGTCTTATAAGGAAGGGGAGCCAGCAAACAGCTAGAAAGCGATGAGTTCCTCATCTCTGCTTACGCAGAAAGACAGCTTCATCCCATCCATAGATCATTCAGACTCTTAATTCTTAACTTTTTGGTCTTTCTCTAGGGGGGACCAGACCCTCATAACAATTGAACCATACTCACTCTGACAAGAGAGGCCCTTCTACTAAGAGGCT
>NW_015177911.1:0-1351 GCF_001447785.1 Gekko japonicus
TCCCGTCAGAAAGGTCATGAGAGTTGTCTTTGTTTCCAGCGTGCCAGAGATACTGTTGACATGCTTTTAAAAAACCAGTCATGAAACATCAAAGATGAGAATCGGGAAATCCATGGGAGAAGATTGGGAGAAAGTGCATCCCAAGTAGAAAGAAGTACTCCCAAATGAGGATTTTGAGCTGCCCACTTGCAACGAGATTGTGGAGATTGCCAAAAAATATCTGTCAAATCAAACACAGAGGTAGAATGCTTGTAGACCAACATCCAATGAGTCGAAGAAAATAAATAAATGTTGAAATGTGCACTAATATATAACATTTAAATATTTTGGGAGGACTTCTGGGTTTACAACTGGGACAAGAAGCCATATATCTGTTTTCTTTGGAACTTTCAGTAGGTCTTCAGAGCCACCTGACTGGGGCACCAGATTACAGGTGTCAACAGTTCCAGAGAAAAATATTCTGTTCCACTGATAGAAGCTTAACATGTAGAAATGGGCAGCTGAAGCTTTTCATGGCATGTAGCTAAAGAGCTTCACCAGGTATGTAGCATTGTTTCTGAAGGCATTCAGTAACCCTATACCAGAATGCTGGTCGTCAGTGACAAGATATAACCAAGGCACAAATAGGAATGCGCCAGAAGCCTGGCACCAAGCAAAGACCTTAAAAGCTTGGAAAGCTTTTTAACTAATATATATTGTGTGTACATGAAGTGCTGTCAAGTAACAACCAACTTATAGTGACCCCAGCACAGGGTTTTCAAGGCAAGTGAGAAACAGAGGTGGTTTTCCATTGCCTTCTGCAGAGTCTTCCTTGGTAGTTTCCCTTCCAAGTATCGACTCTGCTAGCAGGGCTGGCTCCAGGGGTTTTTGCACACTACAGGCTACCCCCCCCCCCCGTGCACCCACCAATTTTCAAAGATAAATGCATTTTAGGAAGAATGAAAATATCATAGAGCCCACCCTCTAAAAGCAGCCATTTGTTCCAGGGGAATTGGGGTGCCAGCTTAGTAGACTCCTTTGCACCCCACACCGAAGTGTCATGTCCACTCCAGTCTACAAGGCAGTTGCAGAACTTGATTCTCAAGGGCAGATCTTCCCAGGGGGGAGGGGGGCCCGTGCGAGTGACAGCTGTCAATCTGCTTCTCCCGGGCCCCGAGATCACAGTGGCACTTGACGGGGGGGACAGGAACCCGGAGACGGAGGAGGAGGAGGCCTCTTTGCATATCTCTGCCCAGCCTGGCGCCCTTCCAGCAGGCATGCAACACAGCCAAACCACCGCCCCCTCGGAGAGGAATTGCCTTCTTGCAGGCGAAGCCGAATCCAGCCAGCGGAGCACCTGACAACAAAGTGT
>NW_015177912.1:0-1371 GCF_001447785.1 Gekko japonicus
CATGTGGAGGAGTGGGGAATCACTCCTGGTTCTCTCTCTCCTGCCTCTCTTAACCACTACGCCATGCTTTGAAAAGCTAAGCATTAAGAAGCCAAATTGCCACAATTTCCCTCTCTTTCTCCTTCCCCTTACAAAAATGATCTCCATCCAAGTCATTACATTTTTACAGCATTGTTTTGGATATCTGCCAGAGTATTAATTTTTAATTTCTGGAAACATAAGACAGAGGGTGGTGTCTAGCTGGACTCAGTTGTCAAAAGTTCTTTGAGTCTCTCCCCCAGCGAAGATGTTTTGGTTAATTTCACTGTGTTTACACACCCAGCCAAAAAACACAGCAAAGTTCAAGGCAGATATCACCATCACAACCAATCCCACTCCTGCACATGGCCCATTTTCTTTCTTTGCCATAGTTTGCTAGCAGAGTACATTTTCAAAGCATACGACACTATAAATGTGGTATTTATCTGCATTGTAATGACTTAATTGGGATATTATGTTCACTGGTTTAGGTTCTCAGAACCTAATTTCCATGACAGGGAAGATCCCTCCTGCACAACCTCCAGCCATTATGATGATCCACATTGTATTATACATACTTGAAACTTGGTATCTATTATGACAACAGTGGTCTACTATTTTGATTAAGTGCAGCCAGAATGATGTCCTTTGCGGGGGGGTTCCATTTGTGAAGAGCCAAATCATAGAAGAACAAAAGTAGACAGAGAATATAACTGTGCTTCTTTGTATCTTCCAGACAGTATGATCCTAAACATGTTTACTCAGAAGTAATTTCCATTGAACTCTGTGTGACTGAGCCCCTTCAGTTCCAATGTTGTGTATTTAGGATCACTCACTTCCAAAGATAAGGCAGGGTTTAGATATCTGTATTTATTTCCATTGCAGCTGCCTACTTCAAACAATTAGCTGATTGATCAATCAGCTGGAGCTTTGATCACAGTTCTAGACAATGGGACTTTAGAAGGGTCTGGTGTTATAAACAGATGTAGCAGCATATTTGACACACAGACATCAGAAGTTCCAGCATGGGGCTTCCATCTGCTCTGTACTGAAATCTAGATGATTGTATCGAAAAAGTAAACTATTAATCTTAAGAGAGACTTTCCTTAGGGTGCCTGCTCTATGTAGGGATCCCAAGTTCCCCCGGGGGCGAGGAAACCCCCGCCCCAGAGGCCTGTTCCCGCCACGGGATCGGGCCCCGGGGGGAACTCCTCCCTGACGTGTGCGTCACCCGGAAGTGACGCGGGCACGCCGGGCATGCTGGGGGCGGGGCCATGGCAATACAAGGGGAAACTATAGTTTTCCCTTCTATGGTCATGGGCCCCCCCCAGTGTGCCCAGCGTCATAACGTCA
>NW_015177913.1:0-1425 GCF_001447785.1 Gekko japonicus
TAGGGTTGCCAAGTCCTTACCCTCTGTATGGAGGGTAGAGTCCATGGGGAGTCCAGTGCCGGTCCAGGAGTGCGCGCGCGCTACAACCGCGTCACCTGGAAGTGACGCAACCACGTCGGGCATGCCGGGGGGCGGGGCCATAATCATCCGAGGGGAAACCATAGAGTTTTCCCTCGGATGACCGCAGCCCCGCCCCCAACGCACCCGACGCGACTGCGTCACTTCCGGGTGACGTGCTGACGCCGGGCACGTTGCGTGCTTTGGGGGTGGGGTTCCCCCCGGGGCCCAATCCGCTGGCGGCGGGTAATGGGCCTCTCGGGCGGGGGTTCCCCCGCCCCCCGGGGGGACTTGGCAAGCCTAGCACTTGCCCATGTTGAACCTCATTTGCCACATTGACACCCACTCGCCCAGCATCAACAGTTCCCTCTGGAGCTCCTCACAGTCATCCGCAAATTTAGCCACTTCACTGCTTGCTCCCAACTCCAAATCATTAAATGTCATTCATCATTAAGACAGGATGCTGGACTAGATGGACCACTGGTCTGTTTTAAGGTTCTCAATCCCCTGTTAGGGATTCCCCAGCCTGGCTTTTTGGGGCAGCTTTTGCCTGGCAGAGTTTCTACACCATTTACAGCAGCACAAATATTTCCCCTCTCTTTATTCCCATGTCAGGAAAAATTTAGCTTATTGGATTTAGCTTATTGGATTTCTAATTAGAATGCCTTTCATAGGCGCCTTTCCAGAAAAAGACGAAGAAGAAGAGATTGGATTTATACCCCACCCTTCACTACCCAAAGTCTCAGAGCGGCTTACAAACTCCTTTCCCTTCCCCTCCTCACAACAGACACCCCTTGAGGTAGGTGGGGCTGAGAGAGCTCATTCAAGAACTGCTCTTTTTCGAGAACAGCTCTGACAGAACTGTGGCTTGCCCGAGCAGGTGCAAGTGGAGGAGTGGGGAATCAAACCCGGTTCTCCCAGATTAGAGTCTGTGCACTTAACCACTACACCAAACTGGCTCTCCTGTTTGGAGGCCACTTCTGTTATGTGGACTTGAGGTTGTCAGCTAGCTAAACGGCTAGTGGCCTAGCCAATTTTCTAGCCTTTTGGCCAGCTACTGAATCACAACAAGTACATAAAGCAGGGGTCTCCAGCCTTTGTGAGTCTGCAGGTGTAACCTCAGTTTGTAGGTTCCCTGGGGCAGAACCTAGAACGAATCTTGCAATCGTTCAAAGAGAATAAAACGCTTTTCACTTAAGATCATATCCTGTGACAAAAACATAGATCTTAGGAACACAACGGAACAGTGGTCTTTGAAAGGCCAGACGAACTTTTCCTTCCTGAACAGCTTGCCACCCCCAAAGTCCATGTCTTTCCTCTTGATGGTGTCCCAAGACGTTTCCAGCCAGGGGCGTAGCCAGAAAATTT
>NW_015177914.1:0-1386 GCF_001447785.1 Gekko japonicus
ATTTTTTCCACTATAATCAGTGTTATTTCACTTTCAGTTAAGAAGCATTTGGTAGTAAAATTAAAATATAACTAACTCCAGTGAGGTAGAGAAAAGTCACTATTCACTATTTACTTTGGGGAAGAGATGGGATTGCTAGCCCTAGCTTGCAACCCTATGGGGAAAATGGAGAGTGGGGACAAGGGACTTGGTTAAACTGTAGAGTTTGGGGTGAATCCCAGAGCATTACAATGACATGATGATATCTGGTTTTACACCAAAAGTGTAAATGTAATTTTTTTTAATGCAGTTTTGACTGAAGCCACTAGGAACTCAGGGAAGGCAGAGCACAGTAAATAGTGGTATCTGACTCTGGGGCTTTTCTGCAAAGTTTACTATGATGCTGAGGGTAACCCTTTCTTCTCAGATCCTGCTAAATCCTGGAACTCCCATGATCATCCTGAAGCTGGTGGCCAATTTTGAGTTTCTTAGTATTATTTTCTGAATTATGCCTGTCACAAATGGACAGACAGATGAATACGTGGATCCATTTATCATTATAGAATCTTTGGGGGCCTATGGTGGCTCTTAGCAGTCCTGAATTCCCCCCTCTTCCTCCCCCTGTCAAAGATCAGCAGGGAACAATGATCTAGGGAAGTCTCCTGCTATAGCCTCCCTAGGAAGGGACCCTTTGAGAAAGAAGGAAGTGGGCACCAGAAACCACATTGGAGGGTACCATAGTGCCCTTGGACACCATGTTGGGGATCACCAGTATAAGGCCAAACCAGATGTGACAGGAGGATCCACATGTATTCAGTCAAATAATCCCATTTATGTCTATAGCAGGGAGGGTGGGAGCTACATCATATCCTCTCTGTCACCTTAGCTCCCAGTGCTCCATTTCATTAAGTATTTTTCTTCTTCTAGTCATTCTCACTTCTGCTATCAGAGCTGGACATGAAGCAGCACACTTCCCCTGCCCCCCCATGGAACCCTTAGCAGAGATTATAAGGGTAAATAGAAGGATACAAGGCATAAATATAAATCAACAAGAATATAAACTTTCAATATATGCAAATGACCTGTTGCTTTATATAATGAATCCACCAGATTCCCTAAATGGACTTAGACAAAACATAGAAGAATTTGGGCAAATTTCAGGAATGACTTTTAGCAAAGAAAAATCAATATTGCACCCAATAAATATAAGACATTCCCAATTTAAAAAAATAACAGAGGAATTTAGATTTAAACATTCTAAAAAACCTTGGCGATATCAAGGGGTGTATATACCCCCGACTTCAGAAACTTTATTTGAATGCAACTTTAAAAAACTACACAATGAAGTAAAAAATACATTAAAAAATTGGAATGCAACGATATTAAACTGGATGGATAGATTACAGG
>NW_015177915.1:0-1448 GCF_001447785.1 Gekko japonicus
GAGTTTATTCTTTATTTTATAATCTTTTATTCAATGCGTTTTTGTTGTTCTCCCTTTGTTTTTGCTCTTTTAATTGCCCTCTTAATTTCCCCCTTCTCTTTGACTTCTCCACCCCCCCAGCTTTGTCATTCCATTTTTTTTAAATAGCATTTTATTGAGTTTTATATATTTTTACATTCTGTATTACTTGTTAGTTGTATACAGTATCTTTCAACAGCATCTAATAAACAAGAAGAGAGCTAGATAACTGCATAAATATATCAATGTGAGGGAGTGGAAGGCATGCTTCTGACAAGATTACCTCCACTCACTTTTATTTCTCTCTCCTCTCCTTTTTAAGTGCCTTCTAATTTAGTTTGAAGTGACTGATTGATTTAGGTCTAGTTCATGGTCATTTGTTCTGTTCTGTGAGTGTGTGTGTCCATGTTTTAAACTCTTTATGGGTTTTTGGAGTCATTGCTGAACCACTGGGTAGCTTGCCTGTTGTGAGTCTAAATCCTAGAGGAGTATATTAGATATATCTAGTCTAGATTTATATAAAAGGCTAGCCTGGGCAGACAACAGGCAGGAGGAGAAGGAAGTCAGTGCAATTGCTTCCCAGACGTACCTCAGCTCACCTTCATACAAATGCTAATAGATCTAGCAGGAGAGATAATGGATGGGTTGAGCTCTTCCTTTTCTCCAGGCAGGGAGCAGAGATTTGGAGGACTTTAGAACAGATCCAGGAATAATCTCCAGGAAGGAGATTTCAAGAAAAGCTTCCTTGACCTGGCTTGACCAGGTCAATGGGAGGAGAAACAGATATGAAAAAAGCTCCTTGCAGCAGGAAGGAGGTCTCTTTTCCTTGGATGCTGATTCCATGAGAGAAGACAGAACTCTCTGCTGAGGAGGCAGCCATTTTGACCTTGTGCTCACCTGGAGAGCTGGAAGAAAACGTCAAAGTAAAGGAAACTCTATAGAGAGCTAGAACTCCTAAGCTAAAGAGCCTGTTCTATATTTCAACAACTGATAGGGCATGTATAGAGAGAGGGAGAAAAGATTTGTGTACCATCCATTTTATATCATGTGCTCAATCTGGTGCTGTGCTAAAAGTATGCATGCAAACATTTTCTTCCTAATAAATACTTTATAACTTTTGATGTTGGCCATGGTTCTCTATATCTCATAGATCTCCACCATCTCAGACACACTATTTTAAAACGAGTGCTGGGGGAAGGCAGGCCATTGGCAAGTGGCTATTCCTCCAGGGGTGCACAAGTCAATAATCTGTCCTTGTGGTGACCAGGAGCTGGGCAGCAGGAGACACAGAGGCAAGGCCTCAGAATTTAGAAGGGAAACTGGGAGTCCTTACTCCCCCAGGGGGCAATTCCTTACAAAGGTCAAGTGGTGGTGGCAGGCCACCTAAAAATGAAAGGCCTTTCCAGATGTTGAGAAAAACCTTGAAAGGC
>NW_015177916.1:0-1411 GCF_001447785.1 Gekko japonicus
ACACACAGTTAGGCAGCCATCACTGAAAGCGGAGAAAGAGCAGTGGTGGGGTGGGGAAGGAAGGTCAAATAAAGGAAGGCCTCCAAGAGGGTGGGTTTCTCTGTCTGACCCTCACCGGAGAACAGTCGTAGAACTTTTCCAAAAGTTCATCCCTGGACCATAAAGAGAAAGGGACTGCTGGTGCAGGCAATTTTTCTTCCATAGGATCGCCAGCCTCCAGGTAGGTCCCGGAGATCTCCCGGAATTACAGCTCATCTCCAGACTACAGAGATCAGTTCCCCTGGAGGAAATGGCTCATTTGGAGGGTGGACTCTATGGCATTGTACCATGCTGAGGCCACCTCCCCTCCCTAAACTCCACCCACCCCAGGCTCCACCCCCCAAATCCCCAGGAATTTCCTACCCTGTCTCTCAGTAACATAAAAAAGGCCACACCAGACACAACAGAGAAGTATTTCTTCTCATGCGTCTGCCCTATTCACATAAGTGCAGGGCTATTTTTGGGCAGGAACGCACAGGAATGGAGTTCCGGCTGGCTCCTGAGTTGGCCACGCCCAGCAGGAACATTAGCATAATAGGCCACAACTAACACCAGACACTCATTAGGATTGACTACATTAGGGGTGTGTGGCCTAACATGCAAAGGAGTTCCTGCTACAAAAGAAGCCCTGGGTTTTGACAACAAAGTAAACAGAATAAGAAGCAAAAGGTGGGTGTGGTTGGATGACCACACTTCTGGTAACATGTGGGGTGTGGCCTAATATGCTAATGAACCATGCTGTCAGGGTGTGGCCTAACATGCTAATGTGTTTCTGCTGTTGGGTGTGGCCTATTATGCTAATGAGTTCTTGCTGGGCTTTTTCTACAAAAAAAGCCCTGCATAAGAGTGCTGGGGAGGGTCCTATTTCGACATTAACAAATCAACCGGAGGGCCACGTTGTCCCTTCTGCCTTCATATATCTTGTCTCTGTTCCAATGCAAGAAGTGAGCTGAGAAAGGAGCTCCAGTACCTGAAGCGACCAACTGAGGAGAGGGTAAGGTATTTGTATTTATTAATTAAAATGTTGACTTTTCTCCCCAGACTTGAGGTGGCTTACTCAAGCAACAGGCTGCAACAGAAAAATAGCATACCAAAATTTACCACAGAAATATACCACAGAACCTTTCCCAACAATAACTGTAGCAGCCATAAAAAGCTGTCTGAAAGAGAATGCTCTTAAATGCCTTCATAGAAGCAAGAAGCTAAGATGGCAGCTCACCAAACATACTCCAGTAGACCGTTCCATAATAACAGGCCCTGCTGTTGAAAACGCCTTTGTTCTCGCTGCCACAGAATGGGCGACTTAAGCAAAGGAAATGTGAGAAAGTCATCTAAAGAGTGCAAGTGGCACAGCAGAGCTTATTGGGTGATG
>NW_015177917.1:0-1365 GCF_001447785.1 Gekko japonicus
ACTGTCTCTTAAGGTCTCCAAAGGCAGTTCCTAACTACACCAGACCAGAGATCCCTGCACTCTTCAGAGCTAACTCCCTGTTTGACTGGGTAGGGAATTTTCTTCTCTCTCTCCCCTTTCCTTGTCCCAAATGGGAGTCTTCGCCTACCTCCCAAACTTCCTTGCCAACTTCCCCCAGTTCTCCCATCAGTGTTAAACTGCTCTCTGTCAGGGCTGAATTCGAATGAATTCTCCTCCTCAGCATTCAGCTCTTAAGTCTCTCTTTGCTCAGCTGATACTAACAAATCAGATTGCCTGGAGCAGCCTGTCACTCAAGGCTCTCTGAAGAATTGACCCTTCACAGTCCTTTACCTCTTTGTACAGCACTCCTAAGCTTTTAAAAGTGCAGTCTCTCACACTCCCAGAGTTCCCTTGTGCTAAGGAATTCCAGTTTCCATCCTGCTAAAGTAATTTCTGTTTTATGACATTGGCACAGTTGGAGGCACTGATGCAACGGGGGGATCCAGTTCTTCCTAACTGCCACGATAATGAGTTCTGTTCTGTAAAGGATCATTAACGATGTTTTAAATGCCCATGACAGCTGGTGGCTTATCTGCATGAGATTTCCCTCCACCCACCCAAAGGGTTGTAACTCAGCAGAGGACAGAAACATTTTATGCTTTTGGTGTGGCCAAAGGATTTATGTTGCAAAACGAGTCCACCCAAGAGTATTGTATTTGAGAAGAAATGGCTTTAGCAGTCTCACCAAAGATTAAAATTCTGCAATAATAACTTTTCAGTTACGCAGAACGCTTCTGCAGATATAGCTCACCAGAGCACACTTAAAAAACCCGCAAAACTTGATATGACAAGTCCAAGGTTATGGTAATCTAATAACATTGAGTTGTGGTTAAAATAATGGAACTGAAAGGATTAGGCACCGGATTGTGTTAACTGGATTTCAGCCCATCTTGCTTAGCTGGAAATACTAGGCTACCCACACCTCAAAGCGGGCAGCGAACCATTTCAGCAAGGAAAGAAAGCTACATCAGTGAAATCAAACTCAACCAGAAGGCATCTTTCCAGCTCTGCTGTCATTTGAGCCTCAGTGAGCTCTTTTAAGAGAGCAAAGTTAGTTGTTCAAAGGGCAAATATTGAGAAAGATTGTTCTGTACTTCATGTTTCATAGACTCGTCATGGTAACTAAGAGCCAATTCACCTGGTTGTTTTTGGACAATTTCTCTCTCTCTCTGCAGAAACAATTCTCATAGGATCACACGGAGAAATGTGTTCTGGGAACTGGTAGTATACAGGCATATTGTGTAGTGACTTCGTAGATCATTCCTAGGAATGGTCACTGGTGGTGGGAAGTGCCATCAAATCACA
>NW_015177918.1:0-1393 GCF_001447785.1 Gekko japonicus
TAAAAGGGTGCTCGTAAACTCAAACTGGAATTTCCTCTGAGGATGATACGGAAGGCAAATGAAGGACGGCGCCAGGAACAGGGGAGAACCGACAGACCACTTCTGTGTAGTGAAAGTGGCGAGGGAAAGCAAATGATTGGGATTTTTACGGCCATAAAATATCCTTCTCCTTGAAACAATACTCCCAAGATGGGATCAAAATGCTTTATGCTTGTGAAAGACCCACCCAAGCCTGGCAAGATATTTACCAGCAGGAAACGCTGCATGCCTTGCCATAGGCCTTGGACAAGAAAGGAGGGAATTTCGTTTAAACTGGCCCTCCTCTTGACCCTGCCCCCTTCAGCCTCCTCAGCCAATCTCCTTAGAATCATAGAATGTTAGAGTTGGAAGGGACCTTGCAGGTCATCTAGTCCAACCCCCCGCACTCTGCAGGAGCACAGCCGAAAGACAGCCCCACAACATACACGAAAGATGGTCGTCCAGCCTCCAATTGAAAACATCCAGTGAAGGAGCACCCACAACCTCCCGAGGCAGTCTGTTCCACTGCTCAACCACTCTTACAGTTAGGAAGTTTCTCCTGATATCTAGCCGGTAACGACTCCCTTGTCATTTCCACCCATGAGATCTAGTCTTGCAATCCGGAGCAAGAGGGAATAGATCTGCTCCACCTTCTACATGCAAGCCCTTCAAATATTTGAAGACTGCAATCATGTCCCCTCTAAACCTTCTCTTTCCCAGGCTAAACAGACCCAACTCTTTCAGCCTTTCCTCGTAAGACTTGGATTCCAACCCTCTCACCATCCTGGTTGCCCTCTTCTGGACATGCTCTTCTGGCCTGCCCTTCTGAAACTCCCGTGAGATTTGAGTCATTTCCATGGGAAGCTGTTGTCATGAGCCTCAGCTAAGCTGTCGCTTACCCCCCCCCAAAGGCTACCTCCCAGCTGATTGTCGGGCAGTGAGCTATTAAAGGGCCAGTCGCTGCCAGCCAGTAGTCACCTTAAAGGCACTGTCCATGCCACTGTCTTGAGGAGTGGACACCAGGGATAGCTCCTCAGATCTCCTTGGAGTTGGGGAACCCTGGGGTCCTTCCGTTCCCTGACAATTCTCCTCTAAGAACATTTCTTGTGCTTCCAGACAACAGTGGGCCTAGATAGTCTGTTGGAAGTTAATTCTCAGTTACCATCTTCCCATGGATTCAGGTGCAGGTCTGAAAACCTGAAGCTGCTACCATTTGTTTTGTGTGTGTTAAGGGCCGTCAAGTCACTTCCAACTTACGGCATCCCTAAGGATTAATGACCTCCAGAATGTCCTGTTATTAACAGCCTTGCTCAGGTCTTACAAACTGAGGCCCCTGGCTTCCACCGCCTGTAGGGTCTTCCTCTTTTCCTGCTGC
>NW_015177919.1:0-1219 GCF_001447785.1 Gekko japonicus
TGGAAGGGCACCGAGCCATCTTTTTTCTCAGGGCTCTTCCCTTGGTGTTCTGCCCAGACCCACCACTAAACTTTCCCCTCCCCAAGAGCACCGGAATCTGCTGCGCCAGCATTGCTGTATCCGCCGGTTACCGCAGTCACAAGCTTCCACACCAGACAACTCCACCAGCTAGATGGATCTCAACAGCATAGACCGAGTCGCGTCCAATCCAGCAGCTCCTCACTCTAACATTCTCCTTGCTCTAACACTCTCTAATACCCTATAGTACAAAAAACTAGCCCAGTGGCTCTCTAATGTACAGGATCTACACTACTCTCTCCCTACCAGGTCCAAACCTCATCATATCTCAATTTACTCTATTAGGGACCGTTACTACCTTAATATCCTAACCATTCACAGAATGGTACTAATCTGTATTGCGCCAATTTTTCTCACTCGCAGAATGATTATTAGCTTAACAGCAATACAATTTATCACAGTCCATTGTTAACAGTTATAATACTAAACAATATTAAACGATTCATCCTACAAAAAATTCATCTCTAAAACCTGGTAATGACAACAATCATCTTCCTTCAACTACTGACACTAGAGTCATACACATACACATAGCACTATCGGAGCTACTAGTTAGACCCAACCCAGTTTAGATATTCCAAGCGTTCCAGCACCAGGTTATAGCAGCACCAGGTTATAGCAGAACAAGCCTATGGGTTCCTTGATTATTCCTGTCCTTGACCCTTTTCAGTCCAGCTTCAGACATGGTGGTGGCACAGGTGGATGATCTCCATCTTCTGGCCAGCAAAGGGAATGCTTCTCTCTTTTGACCTTTTGATACTGTCCACCGTCCAATCCTGCGGAGATGCTGACAGCAGAGGGTCGGGAGGTGGGGAACACTGGCTCAGGTCCTTTCTTCAGGACTAGGCTCAGAAAGTTATTGCTGGACAGGAATGTTCTGCAGGATCCTGTGTTAACCCTAGCATCGTCCTTCAATTACACAGGCCAGATTTCCTGTAGCTTTCCGGTTATCATCCGGAAGCTAATACCAAACATCATGTTTAAAAGTTTTCACAAGGTGCTTAGATGTTGTGCTCCAGTGGCTGAGGAACAACACACTGAAAGTATACACAGATACGACAGAGGTGGTGCTCTTAGTACTTTCGTAGAATCATAAAGGTGGAAGGGAACTACAGGATCATCTAGTCCAACCCCCTGTACA
>NW_015177920.1:0-1366 GCF_001447785.1 Gekko japonicus
TCCTTTTGTACTTCTTGTTAAGAAAAAAGTCAAAAGTTAAAAGACGTAGAGGGTGGTACTTTCCCCCCCCCACACACAAGAAGACTGTTCCTTTTTCTAGTGGGTCACATTTGAGGTAACTGTAATTTAAATTTGATAATGCTTTCTTTTCAGTTTGGAATAATTAGATATGCTTTCATACTGGTCAGTAAAAGAAATGTCGCTTTGCTGAGAGGATTAATGAGAGCAGCAGCCCAGGCAGAGTAGCATCCTTTCATCTTTTCATTGGCACTGTGTCTCTGGCCTAATGAAGTAAAGTTCATTTAGCTACTGGATGTTGCTGCCAGGGAAGCAGTTAACAAGGCAGGGGACTCTACAGATCTTCGTTATCATTGCCCAAAAGTATCCAAGTTTAACTCCTCTAGGGGGATGTAGACTTGGGAACATAAGTAGAGCCCTGTTGGATCAGATCTGTGGTCCTAGTCCAGCATTCTGTCTCACACAGTGGCCAACCAATTCCTCTGGAGAGCCAACAACAGGGTATAGAGGCCATGGCCTCTTCCTGATGTTGTCTCCATGCATGGGTGTTCAGAGGTTTACTGCCTCTGAATGTGGAGATTCCCTTTAGTCACCACGGCTAGTAGCCGCTGATGGATTAAATCTTCCACAAATCTGTCTAATCCCCTTTTGAAGCCCTCTATGCCTGTGGCCATCACTACATCCTTTGGCAGTGAATTCCACATTTTAATCACTCATTGTATAAAGAAGTATTTTCTTCTGTCGGTCCTGAATCTACTGCCCATCAACTTCATTAGATGTCTGAGTTCTATGGTTTTGGAAGAGGGGAAAGAAATGTAGAATTGTTAGAAATCACAATTTAACATTAATCGATCAGGTTACCCAGCTCTGTCCTAGTGGAGCCGCTAAATGGAAGGACATATTGCAAGGCTCGCCTGAAGCTTTCTTTGCATGCTGTGTCAAAATGCAAATGGGAGAAGCCTTTGATCAGCATCTGGCTCCCTAACAGCTGCAGCAGACGGTCACTTTCATCACCTTGTGTTGCCTGCAGAGGAGTGAATATAACACATTGTGGTGTGACAATTTGCCAGCAGATGTCACCCCTGGCACTTGGAGATAAATGGGAAGCGTCCCTGAGGGTTTGGGGAAGTCTCGGTTTCCTCTTGGGCTCAGTGCACGAGCTTTGTAACCCCTGCCCTTCTTTTAGGCAAACCCACTGGCATCTTTTGGGCAGCTGTGACCCACGCCATTGCCTCCATTTCCAGTCGAGCGGAGAAACACCACTAGGTTAGAAGTCCAGGAATCATGGAGCACGGAGTATCCTATGAAGTGCTGACGGAGAGTAAGGGGCATTCCTTCAAATAAAGGA
>NW_015177921.1:0-1346 GCF_001447785.1 Gekko japonicus
CAGCCAGTGACATATGTGGGGTGATTCCACACTGCACAGGAATAAAACCTACAAGGTAGGTAGGGGCGAAGACGGAGAGAGAGCTCAAGGAGAACTCACCTTAAATGGCCAAATTTGTGACCTAAGGCCATAGCCAGGTGGTCACTGGTTGCCAGGAACTGTAGACAATAAGAATAATATTTCTGGATGGGTGAGACAAAAGAAAATGACAGTTGGGCAATTTAGGATTGATGTGCGGCAGGGAGTAACACCTCTTGGGGAAAGGGGTGAAACAAAGGAGAGGGTAGAGGGATCCAATCACATCACTGGTCCGGTGCTTCACATTAACAATCCGATACTTGGCAAAGACACTATCTGGATCGGTGGCAGGAAGGCTTAATCACTTCTTTTGTTTCTAGCTGGGTGACAGTCTTTGTTTGAGGATGACTCAGGAGGGGAGGGAGAGTAATGTGCTGTGTGTTGGAGAGGAGATTCCTTTATGGCTTCTGTACAGGGACACTGGTCCTCTGTCAGGACGTGGCTCCTCTCTCTGGTCTGCTACTGCCTCTGTATACATGGAGTCCAGGGCTATTGATCTGCATCATTGTCCTTGTGTTGATGCAGAGGCGCACGGGCAGAAGTCTTCTGTAGTCTCAGGTGCTTATCTGGTTTGGCATGTGCCTGTGACATAAGGCTTCCCTTGGCCACAGTGTACAGTCCATAGACCAGCACTGGGCACTTCACTTAGGACCACAGCTCTGTCCCGGTACACATTCTTCACGGTCCAGTAAGGCAGTGATAGTAAAAGAGTCTTTAATAGTGCCATCTGAAATGGCTTCATGGCAACAGTTGCTTGATTGTTATTTGAATTGTAAGTAGTAGAGTTGCCAGGAAATTGGGGTGAAGGCCATGGGAGATCAGCAATAATATCACTTCTGGGGGAAACTCCATGGTTTTACCATAGAGTTTCAAGTAATTTCTAGAGAGGTGTGGTGCCATTTTGGATTTTCCCCAAGGTGACATCATGCCATCGGCCTGATGGCCATTTTCTTATATTTTTCCTCCCACACATGCTCTGAGCAATGGCAAGAAAGAGGATCTGGGGGAGAGGGGGTACTCTGCTGCTGCCAAGGGGCTGGCAACCCTAGGAAGTTATCACTTTACACATAATATTCCTGCCTTGAGATTACACTGGTTGCCTATTTGTTTCCAGATTGAACTAAAGGTGCTGGTTTTGGCTTTGAAACAGAGTCTGGGACACACATATTCAGTGGACTGTTGAACTTGCATGTCAAATGCAGTAATCCCATCAATGTCTCTTTGCCATCCCATTGTACGGATGCTTACAAACTACCATGGCAACTGTC
>NW_015177922.1:0-1353 GCF_001447785.1 Gekko japonicus
CTGAATAACAGAAACAGTTACTTGTTTTGTGACAAATTACCAGGTGTTTATTTTTACACAGTTACTTCATTCCTGTTGCCTGTTCACCTCAAAAGTCCTATACCTGACCATTTCCCCTCAAAGTTAAATAAAAGTTTGTTATTTTTGATTTATCATAAGTCTCTCCTGTGCCATTATCAAACAGGGGGGGGGGATTTTTGTCTCTCCCCTCAGTTTCCTATGCTGGACTAGCATCTAACAATATTAATTCAAACAACTGCATGGAACAACCAAAGGAAAACAAAAAAGGAAAAGGGGCTACTCAATGAAGAAGAAGATAAAGAGAAATCCTGTGAGGGAGGGTGAAATTGTCATAGAAGCATTCAGCAACCAATGGGGAGGCTGAAGCATGTACCTTGCCCTGAGTGCTGTCCCTGTTCTGATTCATTTCTGCTCAATTGCAAGAAACTAAGCTATAGGAACAGTTATATACTGTTGAGCTCATGTTATAAATAACACAGGAACAGATTAAAAAAATACACAATGCAGCTTACCAGTACTTTGCTAGCTACTCCAAAACAAGAACTCAAGTGATTGTCAAGTCCAAAAGCCACTTCATAAAATCTTACCTAATTTTAAGTGAATTGCTTCATTCGTATTACATTTGTACTCAGCCAGTTTCTTCTCCATAGCAGAGAGCCCTAGGGAAATATGTTATGGAAGTGAGTTCTCCTGCTACAATTCAAAACACATTTTAATGAAGGGTCCTGCTGGCTCATCTGACATACACTAATTTACTTCTCTCCAGATGACCAAGTGGTTTTCAACAAAAGTTGCGACATAAATACAGGACAAGGAAATAGCGTGTTTCATCATCGCCTGACTTGAGAAGTGATACAAATACAGGAGCCAGTGGGATCTTGCAGTAGAGTCACAAAACATACATAAGGCAAGGCTGGAAATAACCACTCACCAGAAGGAAAACTGTTTTCAACTGACAAAGCAGTGAAGGTTTGTGCAAGATGGTTCTTTTCGGTCTGAAATTACTAACGTGAGTTCAATTTTTTTCTTTTTGGTAAACTAGTAACTGCAATGGACTTATCAAGCTAACATATGAACAACTGATCCCCCCTACCAGACAATGTGACCCCCCCTACCCCAATGGTGGTATCTCTTGCATATCTCATGCCCAGGGAAAACACAGACCTTCGCAGAAGGATCCTGGGAACCGTTAGAACTACACTAGCAGTGCCGTTCCAAACAGAAGTACACCTTTGTAAATCAGCTGACTCCAAAGGGTGCAACTCTGTTTAGGATAACACCATAAATCTCATCCCAGGCAGATCTGTAGCTTTACTGCTTTAAAAACAACAA
>NW_015177923.1:0-1386 GCF_001447785.1 Gekko japonicus
CCCCAAATGTGCTCTAAGGCCCTTCAGTTGGGATGGAGGCCATCACACTGGAACAAGAGTAGTTAACTTTTCCCCACATGCTATTTCTCAGGTAAAAGTGAGGGGGGGGGGTTGCCTGAACTTTGTTTTGTGTCCATGATGAGGTAGGGAAAAAATGGACAAGCAGAAAACACATTCTGCAAATATACAGAATGGCATTTTACATAGCTTACTGTTAGTAACAGGAAGGAAGGCAGCATGATATTAGGGTTGCCAGATTCCCCTCTGGCCACTGGCAGGGGATGGGAGCTATGGTTACCAGAACCAGCTTAGGAGACTCCTGAAGATTTGGGGATGGAGCCTGGAGAGGACAGGGACCTCAGTGGGGGCCAATCCCTTTTCTCCAGTGGAGCATCCCTTTTCTCCAGTGGAACTAATCTCTGTAGTCTGCAGGTGAGGTGTAGTCAATACTCCCTCTAAGCTGTGGAGTCTTGTGAGCAAAAATTCTACTTTGTGAGCTACTGGCATTAAAGTTGTGAGCGACCGATTTGGCTACTCTGCATAAATGAGTTTGTTCTGGAGCCATCCTTCCTGAGCTAAGATGAAAATATGTGAGCCGGAGGCTAAAAAACTGTGAGCTAGCTCACGCTAACTTAGCTTAGAGGGAACACTGGCTGTAGTTCAGGGGAATCCCCAAGTCCCACCTGAAGGCTTGTACCCCTAGTTACAACCTGATCTCATCAGATCTTGGAAGCTAAACAGGATCAGTACTTGAAAGGAACACCATCAAGGCAGACCCTGCAGCGGAAGGCACTCAACTCTCCTTCTCACTTCTTGCCTTGAAAGCCCCTTGCTGGGGTCGCCATTAAGTTGGCTACGACTTGACAGCACTACACACACACACACACACACACACTATTACTAGCTCTGCAAATTTATATTCTGAATTACGTAATTAAGAAAGCTGTCAACATCATTAAAATCAAGCAATGTTCATAAATGTATAGATGTATGCAGTCTGTCACCTGTTTACCCTAGCCTTTCTCCAAGTAAATCAGGGGGGTGCTTATATGATCCTTGTGTCCCTCTTCATAACAACCCTGTGAAGTAAGTTAGGCTGAAATTGTGGCTAGACTAAAATCACTCAGTGGGGATGTGAATCCAGGTGTCCCCAAGTCCTAGTCCAACAGGGTAATCACTGCATCACATCCACTCTTCACTGGATGCATCAGTAAACACAATGGGGCTAGTCAACGGTCTGCCTGGTGAAATGCCCACCACCCCATTCTGCATGACACTGCAAGCCCATAGCTAGAAACCTTAACTTCCGTGAAGAGTTAAAGTCTACTGCCCAGATAAGACACTTGGATAAAAATAATTCAGCTTCGGGCAAATGTCATATCCTCT
>NW_015177924.1:0-2036 GCF_001447785.1 Gekko japonicus
CAGTCTTGACAGGAGTCTGAATAGACCTTCTTGGTTTACTTGAAAAATAATACCTGATCATACAAGCTGCTACCAGTTTGATGTAGTGGTTAAGTGTGCAGGCTCTAATCTGGGAGAATCGGGTTTGATTCCCCACTCCTCCACTTGCAGCTGCTAGATGACTTTGGGAAAGCCATAGTTCTGTCAGAGCTGTTCTCTCAAGGACAGCTCTCTCAGAGCTCTCTCAGCCCCACCTACCTCACAGGCAGTGTTCCCTCTAAGCTGAGTTAGTGTGAGTTAGCTCACAGTTTTTTAGCCTCTGGCTCACACATTTTTGTTTCAGCTCAGGAAGGATGGCTTCAGAACACACTAATTTATGCAGTAGCCAAATCACCTGCTCACAACTTTAATGCCGGTAGCTCACAAAGTAGAATCTTTGCTCACAGGACTCTACAGCTTAGAGGGAACATTGCTCACAGGGTGTCTGTTGTGGGGAGGGCAAGAGGAAGGAGTTCATAAGCCGCTCTGAGACTCCTTTGGGTAGTGAAGGGCAGGGTATAAATCCAGTCTCTTCTCTCTTCTTCTCTACCTTATGTTGGCAATTCTTGAACATGTCAAGACCTCCTGGGTTTGATTCAAGGCGGAAGCTGAAATGCGCCTGTTCCTGGCAAGCCGACTGACCGCCATCACGACACCCAATAGCAAATCGGGCAGCTGGTGCTAGCCACGAAACCAACAAAACCACGTAACAAGGCAGAAGGCCCTACATACCGAAGAACTCTCCGATTTTGCAAAAATATTACTTAACGAGGAAAAAGGGACCAAGGAGGACTGAGTAGACTCTGAGACAGGAGTCCCAGACATGGTGCCCGATGCCATCATTCCTGGTGCCCGCCAAGTGTTTTTAAGTGGGCGGGGCCAGGTGAGGCTTTTTGCCCAGCAAAGCAGGACACTGGAGATCAGATTGGCAGTGCACATTTTTAAAAATGTTGCTTCACCAGCAGCTGCCCCCACTGCTCCAGGATGTATGATTGCAGGTAAGACACAGCAGCCATTGTAGGGCTGGCTTCTGGCACCACCCTGCTCTTAGGAGGTATGTGATGTAGTTGATATATACAATTGGGGAGGAGGAATTAGAGGGGGAAAGAAATTAGCTCATCCAAGTTCGTGGAAGCTTAGGGAATTCCAGAAAGAGCATCGGAGATGGGAAACTTTAAAAACCGCACCGCTTCCTCTCTGTGATTCCTCAAAACTACAGCTTGTCACAGCTAAACTGGACCTCCGTATACAAAAGGACGACACCTTGGAGTGTCAGATGTGAGGGGCAAACAGTGAGAAAAGGTCAACATCTTTGTGCTCGGCTCCAGCGCATTCCAGAGGCATCTGGCTGACCAAGCTGACCTTTAGTCTGATCCAGCAAGGCAGGATTTCTTAAGATCCCAGGCTTCTAAGCAGTGTTCCCTCTAAGCTGCGTTAGGGTGAGCTAGCTCACACTAGTAGTGACAGACTTCGCGTTCCTGGGATCAGGGGGAATTAGAGGGGGAAAGAAATTAGCTCATCCAAGTTCGTGTAAGCTTAGGGAATTCCAGAAAGAGCATCGGAGAAACTTTAAAAACCGCACCGCTTCCTCTCTGTGATTCCTCAAAACTACAGCTTGTCACAGCTAAACTGGACCTCCGTATACAAAAGGACGAATACCAGTGCCATCAGGAGGTCCACCAGTGGGGCCAGGACATTAGAAGCCCTCCCACTGTTGACCCCCCCCCCAAGCACCAAGAAGACAGAGCATCACTTGCCCCAGAGCCCCTATCTATACCTTGTGGCTAATAGCCACTGATGGACCTCTGCTCCATATGTTTATCTAATTCCCTTTTGAAGCCGTCCATGCTTGTAGCCGCCACCACTTCCTGTGGCAGTGAATTCCATGTGTTAATCACTCTTTGGGTGAAGAAGTATTTCCTCTTATCCGTTCTAACCTGACCACTCAGCAATTTCATGGAGGACAGGACAGCTGCCCCCGTTCACCCAGGATCCGGCACAACGTGCTGGGTGGAAGT
>NW_015177925.1:0-1352 GCF_001447785.1 Gekko japonicus
CGGTTTGCACCTGGGATTGATCAGGCTGTGAGCAGCTCACTACCTGCATCTCCTCCACCTGTAAGCTGGCTTAGGGATAGGAGACGTCAGGATCTGGCTAGCCGACAAAAAGAAGCACATTCAGGAGGGCGGAGATCCTTGAGCCCTGAGTTTTAACAGCAGCCAGGACCTTGCACAAAGGTGCTAATGGGTTAATGAGCCAGAGCACTATTTAGTAGGGCCTCTGGCCATGAGCAATTTGTGCTGGCAAACTAGTTTGTAGAACCAGAAGCTCTGCACCTTGATTCCTGTTTGACTCTGTGGCTTTTTGGACTCGGCTTGTGTTTTTGGACTTCTGCTCTGGTTCCTGACTCCCAGCTTTGAACCTGATGACGCTCTCGGCTTTGCTCTCTGGACTCTGACACCTGGTAACTTTTGACTATGGCTGTGTCTGGTGTTTTGGGACTTGTTTAACGCTCTGTTGATGGCTCTCCTGGCTGACCCTCGGACCTGTATTGTGACCCACCCTCTCAACCTGACTCCCTGGCTCTACTGTGACGCACACCAGCAAATTCCAGGAGATGTCCGGGACTCCCCCCGCTATTCCCGAGGTAGGACTTGGCAACCTTAGCAGTAGGCAATCCTAAATACAGTAAGATAGATTCCCTCCATTTTACAGAAGGCTTTCAGCAGCTACAGAAATTTAGCAAACCTTTCAAGGGGAGAAAATTCCATAAAAGAGAAGTGTTACTTGCTTCTTGCTTCTGTGCTAAATAGCTTGTAAAGGCAAAAGAACTTTGCTAGAGAAAAGCCGGGAACTGAAGAAAAAAATTCTGGACCAGCTCAAGATATTTGGCTCCTACAGAGACCAGCCAGTGGCATTTTGGGTTCGGGAGACAACAAGAGAAATAGCCTTATGCTCACCACCCCCTATGCATCACCACTGGTTGGAGGTAAGATTCATTTATTCAAAATATCCGCGCACTGCCTTTTCACCCAACTTAGGCCCCCCAAGGCAGTGAACAATTACAACACAAAAACAAATTTTAAAATACAAATGAATATGTATATTTAAAACAATAAAACAAGTAAACGTATGTAGACAGGCAGACATAAATAGGAAGGAAAGCCACTGAAACGAAATAAAACAGAAAAGTCTTCACCGGCTGGTGGAAGACAATGCTAGAGGGGAACAGGCAAATCTCCCTCACAATTTTGGTGCTACCACCAAGAAGACCTTTTCTTGAGTGGCCACCTAGCTTTAGATGGTTGGGGCACCGAAGCAAGCCCTCTCATGATGACCGGAGAGATCAGGTAGGTCCATAAGGGAGTAGGTTCATAAGGGTCCTTAAAGTATGCTGGCCCCAAGCCAT
>NW_015177926.1:0-1332 GCF_001447785.1 Gekko japonicus
ACTGTGCGACTGAACAACAACAAAGCAGGAGAAAAGAGCCCAGGAGCACCTGAAAAGACTAGCACAATTTGTGGCAAGCTGTTGTGAGTTGCTGCTTGTGACATTCTTGCGTATAGGGGAAATGTTTTTTACCTTTAAACACACTCTGAGTACCTAAGCTTGGTAGATTTCTGCTGCCACCAGGAATTAAAAATTCCAAATCTCTCTCTTTTGGTAGAATGACCCAGGGTCTGGGCACTTCAGAGGACTACGTGGTCCTGAGGAAGTACTGTACTGATTTCTGGGATAAGTTTTAAACAAAAATTGATTTATTGAATAAAGAACAAAATAGGTTTCTGATTATTTTGAACCGTTGCTGAAGACAGGAACTTGTAAATATAACTGGCAAAGCTTGGTGTTACAAACAGTCTCTCAAACTCCACTCTGACAGGCTTATACACTCATATATATATATATATATAGCCACACAGGCTAGCCTCTTTGTTTTATTCGCACATAATAGAATCAGAATTCCAGAGTCACACAGACTATGTTCTCTCTCAAGCTTCACACACAGAATCCGTCATAACTGAGTCACACAGACTCTCTTCAAAACTCTTCCCTACTTGTCTCTCTCATACCACAGAATCTCCTCATAGACACACACACAGAATCCTCTCAGACACCCCTCCTTCCACACTCTCAGTCAGCAGTCAATCAAATCACACTTGCCTCCCTCTATCACTCTTCTCATATTTCTGCAGTCAAACTAAACATTTAAAGGAACACACACACCAAAACATGGAATCATTACACTGCTTATTTCTCCAGAGACCAGATATCTGAGGAAGTGAGCCGTGACTCATGAATGCTCCTCCCCTGCCACAAATTGTGCTCGCCTTTCAGGTGCTCCTGGGCTCTCTTGCTCTTTTATGGAGCAAGGGCTGCCAGTGAGGGTCAGCGGTTACTCTCCGAGGCCAACGTCGGCGGCAGAGCACAGGTCTCCCCCCTCCGCCGGTGCCCTGGGCACAGCATAGAAGTGCAACTCTGCGGCAGTCTTGCTGTCCTCCCCTAAGTGACACTGAAGTCTCACACTTCGTGAATCTTTGCGCCTGGCCAGCAGAACTTCCAGCCTGGAAGCAAAACTTCCCCAGCACCTTGTGTCTTCCTTGCAGGGATTCTCTGTTGGGCTATGTTTGGGGCCGCTGCTTTCGGGCAAGGGCTGAAAGAACGTCAGGCCAAAGATGCCGCTCGGCTCCCTTCCCCTACCCAAGGATCCTGGCAAAGCACCCGATCCGCACCCTCTTGTCTCCGTGCTTGTAAGCAATGTCCCCTCTATGCTGAGTTAGTGTG
>NW_015177927.1:0-1339 GCF_001447785.1 Gekko japonicus
GTGCAATACTGTCTTTTCCCAACTAGTAACCAAACTTTATGTATCCATTGTTGTAAGTTAGGGGGATTAATGTCCTTCCATTGCTTAGCAATTACAATTTTTGCTGCGGTGAGGAGAATATTAATCAGTTTTCTATGCGGTGTTGAAGAAGAGTTGTTTGGCCATAGGTTTAATAGTACTAAGGTGGGATCTAATGGTATGTCACTTCCAGTCAGTAAATTGATTCTGTGTACTACTAGAGACCAAAATTTGTTGATGTATTTACATGTCCACCAACAGTGAATGTAATTAGCCTTTTCCCCACAGCCTTTCCAACAAAGAGGTTGGAGACGTGGAATCATGTGTGTTAATTTTGCAGGCGTTAAGTACCATCTCATGAGGACTTTCATGTTGGCTTCGTAGATATAGAGTGATTTAGATAGTTTGGTCTGGGGGGCATCCCCCAGATGAAGACGCTACCCAAAAATATGGGTTCAACTTGGATTTGCTAATAAAAAAAAAAGGACAAGAACCTTATTAAAAACCCGACTCAACAAACGTGCCACCTGCATTGGCAAATCCCACCCTGACACCAAGCGTGAATCTGCTTGCAGCTCTTCCCAGCCCGCTTACAATGATTTGTCCAAAGAAGAGGGTCCAGGTTGATGAAGACCCAGTGCCAAATGGGCCACCACTCCAGCCCCCCTTGACCTGTAAACCACGAGGAGATTTGGAAAGACCTAACCACATGCAGCTCCAAGGCGGATAATGAAGAAATTGAAAGGGGAGGGGATGGAGAGCATTGATAAGGAGAAATTGTTCTCCCTCTCCCAAAAGACTAGAACTTGAGGACATCAAATGACGCTGATGGGCAGTAGGTTCAGGACAGACTACTTTAAACAGAGTGATTAAAATGTGAAATTCGCTGCCAGAGGATGACACGAGGGCCACAGGAATAAAGGGGAATAGATAGCTTCATGGAGGTTGTCTATCAAGAAGAAGAAGAAGAAGAATGGCTACTAGCAGTGTTCCCTCTAAGCTGAGTTAGTGTGAGCTAGCTCAGAGTTTTTTTAGCCTCTGGCTCACACATTTTTGTCTTAGCTCAAGAAGGATGGCTCCACAGCAAACTAATTTATGCAGGCCCCGGGCACACGGGCCGGATATCGTGGGGGGGAGGTGTGGCTAATTGCCCTGGCCCAGTTTGATCCGCATTGGCTACTAGCCGTGGTGACTGAAGGGAACAAATACATTCAGAGGCACTAACCCTCTGAATCCCAGAGCCAAGAGGGAACATCATGGGAAGGCCTCGGCCTCTCTACCCTGTTGGGTTGTCCAGAGGAACTAGTTGGCCACCGTGTGA
>NW_015177928.1:0-1335 GCF_001447785.1 Gekko japonicus
CTCTATTGTTCTCCTGATGCAACTCACATCCAGGAAAGGATAAATATTAGTCCTATAAAATCCCATCTCCCTTTTTTATTTTCTTCCGTAGAAAGCAAATATACATATTATCTTAGATCTATTTACCTCCTCAGTGTTCTCCAAAGAAAAACAATAATTTCCTTGACCCTACAATCGCAAGCAGAATTTTAAACATGCTACTTGTTTATTTGCCTTAATGTATAACGCTGATGTATTTGTTTTGCTTCTGCAGTGGAAGAAGAGTGCCAACAAACTTTTCCCGAAGGTAAAAAAAAGTCCATGCCTCAAGTAATCAATACTCACCCTCATCCTTCTGCTGCACATGGCCCACTGTTCGAAGACAGGAATTCGTTGCAGAATATGCTTCCAAAGCTGCTGCTTTCTTTGCAATTTGCCTTTTCAGCGACTCTGGCAAACCACTCATCAAAAATTTACGTTTTGCTTTGAATTGCTCATCATCTTGAGAATTTTCAGATTCATCTTCACTAAGGGAAATAACCCAATGTCGTGGATAGACGTTTAGTATTAATATATTAATTACAGTGTGTGTGTGTGTATGTGTATATATATTCCCTTTACTCCAGTGATTTTCAAACTGTATTCAGAGCTATCTTGGAGTTCCTCAGAAGCTTGTCAAAGGTTGTCTATGAGAAGATTAGTGGAAGATTATAAACTGAATGACCGTTTATAACGTTGTAATCTGCTTTGAGTCTCACAGAGAAAGGCTATGAATGAAATAAATTAATAAAATACTAATCTTTATCTGCAGTATAAAGCCACGAAGGAGTGTTGGTGAATTCTAGAATGTACTCACAAGTTCACACTGGATAGAGGCATAAAATGCCAAAGAATCCTCTAAATGCCACAAGATTCCCCAAAGACTCTGATGTGGAAGGAAGTTTGAAAATCACTGTATATTAAGCAGACACATTTACCATTGTTGAAGCAACATCATACTCTCCTCTGGAGTTTATCACCAGCATTACATTTAAAAATACACTTTTTCAACTTTTGTTAAGTGCCACATACGCACACAATGCAGATGAATTCTTCTTTATCAAAAATGCTTGTTATTTCAGGTTGAAAAAATATTCACTTGACCTGAAGTAGCAAAATGTAATTTGAAAGGAATATCTTGCAAGCTACAATAATTATAAGCACATGAAAGCTTATACCAAGAATTAAACTTTGTTGGTCTTAAAGGCGCCATTGGACTCAAACTTTGTTCTATTGCTTCAGACCAACACAGCTACCCACCTAAATCTATGGGCAACAAAGTTTCAGACAGAAGCAACACAACCTGGCTACACAGTT
>NW_015177929.1:0-1326 GCF_001447785.1 Gekko japonicus
AACAACAACAACAACAACAACAAACTATGGCCAACCTATTCTAGGTTTGTGCTGGAGAGTGTGGTCCTAAACCCATCATAAGTATAGGAGTCCCGTCTTAGAGTATTAACACTTCCTGAGTTTTCACTTCCTGGATTCATAATGCTGGATTTCTGTGACTGGAACTCTGGATGTGTGATTTGTCCCTTAAAAACAAACAAACAAAAAACCCTGCAGAGGGTCTGAGATAAATCAGGAGTGCAGTGGGAGAAGGAAGGGTTAACGTTTCCTGCAGCACCATTTGGCCAAATGGAAATGGCCCTCTCAAGCTGCATTAAGCCCTGGTAGGAACAAAAAAGGTCTCCAGATAAAAGCTAATTTTGGGAGCTAAATTGTATGTTGGGCAATCTATGCATTCCCACCCACAGGTATGTTTGGCCCTCCGATAAAGCCATTTGAAATGTTTGACTGCAGATCAAACATGGTAGGGGCATGTGTACCGGCGTGCTACCCTGGCCTTTTACTCCTGATTTATGCAACTTCACAACTAATTTTTTTAAAAGATTAGCAGTACAGTCCATGCACAGTTACTCTACTCTAAAACCACTGGAATAAATCGTTTTAGACTGGAGGAGCTCTGCATAGGACTGCACTGAGAGTCCTAAAAACGTAGAACGGGGGGGGGGGGGGGGGTGGTGACTGAACTCTAGCCTTGTGCACCACTGCCAGGACTCCTAGACTAAAGTATCCCTGACAAATGTTTTTACTACCTCTTCAAACCTTCATGTCATTCTACACCACCTTCCTGGGAGCACTCCCCATTCATCAGACCTTGCCACCCCTACAAGAAGATGGACTCTGGCAAGGAAATTTCACAAGCTGTCATGGACAGAAGAATGGAGAAAGATGTAGCAGCTTGTATATACATAAATGTCAGAAACCATTACCCTGTTATAAATTTAGAGGGGAAAAGCTTCCGACACATTACTCTATCAGTCCAAAGGCAGTAGGATAAAGGTCGAGGCTGTAGGACCACAGTGGATTATGTGTGCTGGAGAGAAAGATTTCCCATTACTGGGGGAAAAATCCCCAGTTCCATGAGCCCTTACGTATCTTCTGCTTATGCCTGGGAATCTGAAATATTTAAACTGCAGAGGTGCCTTTCTCACCTGCTTGAACAGGATAAGCAATCATAAGGGTAGAAGAAAGTACCTGGAAAACTGATAGCAAATTGTAGTCCATATTTCTTGCTAACTTACCCTTACTCTTAACCAATCTACTGGATCCTAAACCTGCAGCATACCCTGGGGACCTGCTGTGCCATCCTTATCTATATATCTGTTTCTC
>NW_015177930.1:0-1326 GCF_001447785.1 Gekko japonicus
CTGGAATTTCTTTTCTTCTTGCTTGTGGCAGTTTGTAGAAAATCACAGCTACACAGGGACATGGGACCGTGGTCAATGGGCTCAGTCATTGTGGGACTATCAGCAAGAGGGGGGAGAAGAATGCTGTGACCCTCAACGGTGGCTTCTGTGTCTCTACTGTTGCGTGTACCCTTAAAAATGCCTGAAAATGAAAAGGTGCTTCTCATAGGCATGTGACAAAGGGGAAAAAAAACTTTATAGGATGTAAGCATGGTTTCATAAATGCAATTATCTGACCTGAGGTGCAGAATTCCCATCTTCTGGCTCTTATGTAATTACTACATAACAAAACCATCCCTTGCTTGGCATTCAAGTAAATGTAGATCCTGCTTTTTTAGATCCTGTATTACCCATCCCTTTAATTTCAGCAGGCAATGGCTTACATTTTGTTACACTATTAGCCTCTCCTGGTCTTGTAAAAAAAAAAAAAGATGCCACATTTGGGTCATGTGCAGTTATGATCACCTTGCCCTCTTCCCTCCCTCTGATGCAGGATTTTACCTCTGTTTTTCTCTTCCTTTCTGACTGAGCAGCCCCTTTATCTATTTTCTTCTTTCCTGAAGATCTATGGCTGTCCTACTGTCACTTTAGTGTATTTTTATGCTGGCTCAGCCCAGGAACTTGAGGGAAGAGACAAGATCACCCTCTAAACTTAAACTTCTAAAATGGCACATGAGAGCCTTTATGGCGTTCAAAAATAAACAGAATATGTATTCCACAGAGGGGGGAATGTCAGGTGAAACCAGGGGTAAAATGTCTGAGGTAAATCAGTAAGAACTCTGAGGTAACTCAATATTTTCACAAACTATATCTCATATGTTTCCAGCAACTGAGAGTTTTAAACTTTTCATTCAGTCTTAGAATCTCTGAGATGAGAGAATTTTGTTTCAGTGTTTCCTAAACACTCCAGTATACTTTCTTAACTGACTCTTCAGGTTTCAGAAGGCAGGGATACACTGCCAAGCATCCAAATCCCTTCTCTGAGCACACCAGGGATCACTCCAGTTTTTAGAGCTATCTTCAACTGGGCAGGGAATCTCTTCTTTAACTAGAAGATCTATCCCTTTTCCTGACCTGAATGGGGATTTTCACTGATCCACCCACTCCTCCTTGCCAACCTTCCCAGTCCTCAATCAATATGAAACTGTTTTCAGTCAGAGTTAAGTTAAACTCTCCTCAGTCAGAGTTAAACTTTCCACAATCAGGACTAAACTCAAACTGAGTTGTCTCCAATAGACAGTTCCCAAGTCTTTCTGCCCAACTGACACTAACCAATCAAATTCCTTT
>NW_015177931.1:0-1522 GCF_001447785.1 Gekko japonicus
CTCCTGCAGGAAATGACCGCTGTGTACAGCCCAGGATAGTGCAGAGTAAAGCCATGCATGGTCCATTCCAACAGCAAGCAATGAGAACAGCCTATCAGGTTTGCGGATAACACAGAGGATTCCTGCCGTCCTTTTTTGCCCACGTGCCCTCCGGACTCCCCATCAAGCGCCACGACAGATGACAAATTGCCGGTTTGCTTCCTTATTTGCAGCACAAGTGAATCCAAATCCATTCCCGTCACACCCGCCCGGGAAGCCCGGTGGCGAGGGAACCCGTCAGGATCATCACTCATTCCCGTTCAATACGACCCGACCTCGCCATATTCACGTGCAAATCAAGATGTACAATGTTCACGTGGTGCTGGCAGGGCAAGCGCTTTTGACTGAACGACGATGGGTACCAGAGCACCTTAAAGAGACAGAGAGCAAGCAGTTGGAATTCTCAATGATGGATCCAGGGCTTTTTTTGTAGAACATGCCCAGCAGGAACCCATTAGCATAACAGGCCACACCCAACAGCAGAAACTCATTAGCATATTAGGCCACACCCTGACACCACAGCTCATTAGCATATTAGACCGCAGCCCCGTGTTACCAGAAGTGTGCTCATCCAGCCACACCCACCTTTTGCTTCTTATTCTGTTGACCTTGTTTGTTGTCAAAACCCAGGGCCTTTTTTTGGTAGCAGGGACTCCTTTGCATGTTAGGCCACACACACCTACTGTAGCCAATCCTAATGAGTTTCTGCTGTTGGGTGTGGCCTATTATGCTAATGAGTTCCTGCTGGGTGTGGCCAACTCAGGAGCCATCCGGAACTCCGTTCCTGTGCGTTCCTGCCCAAAAATAGCCCTGGATGGATCTGTCACAAAGGGACACAGAGTGAATCTGCCTTCTACTGAATCAGACCCCTGGACCGTCCGTCAAGGTCAGTATTGTCTACTCAGACTGGCAGCCGCTCTCCAGGGTTTCAGGCGGAGGTCTTTCACATCACCTCCTGCCTGGTCCTTTCAACTGGAGATTGAACCTGGGGCCTTCTGCATGCCAAGCAGAGGCTCTGCCACTTAGCCACAGACCCTCTTCAATAAGTGAACGACTGAAGCTGCCTTATACCAAACCACACTCTTGATTCATCAGGGGCAGTTTTGTCTACACAGACTGACAGCAGCTCTCCAGAGTCTCGGGCAGAGGTCCTTCACATCACCTGCTACCTGGTCCTTTCAACTGGAGATGCCGGGGATTGAACCTGGGACCTTCTGCATGCGCTCTACCACTGAGCCAGGGTCTCAGACAGAGGTCTTTCCCATCACCTACTGCCTGGTCCCTTTAACTGGAGATGCCAGAGATTGAACAGGGGACCTTCTGCATGCCAAGTAGATGCTCTGTCACTGAGCCAGGGTCTTTCCTATCACCTACTACCTGGTCCTTTTAACTGGAGATGTTGGGGATTGAACCTGGGACTGAGCCATGGCCCCTCCCCTTCAGCTTGGCATCTGTTCCATCCTGCTGACACATGAACACATGA
>NW_015177932.1:0-1433 GCF_001447785.1 Gekko japonicus
CACAGCTTAGAGGGAGCATTGATACCTACCTGTCTGGTGCATGTTTCTCCCATTCTACGTTCAACAAGTTTGTAGACTGTTGGTTCTTCCCTATTTTATTCTTACAGCCAGGGGTCATTTCGTAGAAAAAGAGATGCAGGAGCTCATTAGCATAACTTATTAGAATAACTTATTTGCATATGCCACACACCCTGGCATCACCGGAAGTGTGTCAGAAGGCAACACCCACCGCTCAGGCTCCACTGGACAGTTTTGGATTGCTAGCTATTTTGGGGGGGGGAGTGCAGCTCTGTCCTCGCAGAGGAGGGAGAGCTTGTACCTGAATAAAACTTGATCTTAAAGGTGCCACTGGACTGTTTTGGGCTGGGGGGGCGGAGGGAGTTCTGTAACTTACCTGGCTGCTTCTTGCTCTGACTGAGGGCTGCTGGGAGCAGGGGGTGGGGCTTGTTGCATGTGCCCGCCCCCTGGGCTCTTTACTGCTGGGAGCGTAGCTCCTGTACGCTCCTGCAGGAAATGACTCCTGGTTGGTTTTTCCCTATTTTATTCTTACAGGTACCCTGTGAGGTGGATGAGGCTAAGAAAGGAATGGCTGACCAGTATTGTTTTACGCCAATAAAGGCTAACTGACTGAATGAATGAATGGCTGACCCAAGATTGTCCAGTTTTTGTCATCCTCACCGTTGTTTGCAGCAGAGTGGAGATTGCAGAAGAAAAATCCTGGCACTTGTCTCAACTTCTTTTAAAAAAACACATTTTTTTATCCCTCCGCCCCAAAGTGTTAACAATCCAAAAGGTCTCATTATCGCAACATTACACAACAGGGACCCGCACCAATTTATCCACTCCCACGAATAGCAGCTTTAATAGCGTGTGTACTGCTTCTACTGCTTTATCACCGCTTCTGGCCAGAGCCCAGGAAAGATTTCCAATGCTATTTGTTTCAATTTACAAGATCCCGGTTAAAGCTATCTGATGGCTGATGTGTATTCACGAGCTCCTTTTTTGTGCAGCTCGTTGTTCAATTAGGTGATTACCGCCTTCCCCGACCTGCCCTTGATTTTGTTTGCATTGTGATTCGGAACAACAATTACATCCCAGGCAGGCTGGAGAGACATTTGCTTACACAGTAATTCACTCAATGCAGATTAGAGGGATCTCATTATGTTCCTGACAATGGAGGCGTGTCCGGAGAGGGAATTGGGGAAACTGTTGCATGGAAATGCCGAGGACTTGAGTGTCCCCCATCGTGTGGAAGGGGGAGATGCAAACAATAAATTACGTTCTGGACGATACTGGAGAACGCCTATCTGTTGTATGATGCTATCTGCATTGGTAGTAACAACCCGACAAGGAATGTCCCTGCAGTGAAAGACCAAGCGGAATTGACACCTTCTAGAGTCGATTGGGGATGCAGTGGCTCAGAGGTTAAGATG
>NW_015177933.1:0-1216 GCF_001447785.1 Gekko japonicus
TTATTTCCTTCCATTTAAATCCTGCCCTCCCCGCAAAACAGGCTCATTACTAGAGCATAGTGCTCTTCCGGGGACATACTGAGAGAGGCGGTCCCAAAGGTATGTGGGTCCCTGACCCCTTATGGCCTTAACGGTCAAAACCAATACCTTGAACCAGATCCAGTGCTCCACTGGAAGCCAGTGCAGCACAGGCTGGATGTGTGCCATCTGAGGGGTCCCCGTAAGGACACCCGTGGCCACATTCTGGATCAGCTGGAGCTTCCGGGTCAGGCGCAAGGGTAGGCCCATGTAGAGCAAATTACAGTAGTCTATCCTGGAGGTGATCGTTGCATGGATTACTGTGGCTAGGTCGGGGTGAGACAGGTAATGTATATTAAAACCATCAACTCCAGAGGAAGTTGTAAAATTAATATTGTGGGAGGAAGAAAAATTTTGTGTCTTTCCTAGAGGGGTCCTCAACCTTTCTGAGCTTGTGGGGAGCTCTGGAATTCTGATATGGGGTGGGGGATGCAGTCACAAAATGGCCACCACAGAAGGTGGACACATGCATGCACACACACCCCCGCCCGAGTAAGCTGAAGGGAACGGTCAACAGGTGTAATTTTAAAAAATACACTTGGAAAGAGGAACGGAACCAGCACTGTGATGGCAGAAGCCATCAAAACAGTGCCCTTTTAATCCATACAGCTAACCAGATCTCCAACGTCCTATCGGAAGTTCTACTTGCCAGGGGCCCCACCTGCTTTTTTTAAAACACTTGGTGGACACCAGGAAAGGGGTCTGTGGGCACCACATTGGGGATCCCTGTCCCAGAGCCACTGGATGTTGTGGAGCCAGGTTCGAGTTCAGCAGCACCTCAGAGACCAAGAAGAGTTTCAGAGTCAAAGCCCCCTTCGTCAGGTAAGGAAGTTGAATCACAGAGTGAACTTGTCTGTCCCTTGAGCTACTGCCGCAGAGCTGGGAGCTGTGTGAGTTATAGCCGCCGGTATTTGTTCTTGGCTGCTGTCTTCCACCGTGTTCCTGCTGTGCCCGTGGCCAGTGAGAGAAGAATGCATTCAGCCAGTCAGCGGACTGGCCCAAGGGAATGAGAAAAGCTAGAGGTAAACCACAGAGGCTGGGACTGGACCACTGTAGACAGCCGAGAAAGGCTAGAGGAAACTGAGAATGAGAGATGGCCGGGTGAGAGATGACGCTGCTCTGTCCCCGGGAGAGCCTT
>NW_015177934.1:0-1287 GCF_001447785.1 Gekko japonicus
ATCTCCTCCTCCTCCTCTTCTTCTTGGCTCAGGGATGCCTCCTCCTGCCCTGCCCCACATCCTCCTCCCCTAGTCTTTTAAGGAAAGCCGCTGGACGGACATGTGGTCCTTTCCTGCCAGATGTGGACAAGAGGAATCTGCCTGGATCCTCTCATCAGCAAGCAGGCCCACAGCTTGCTGATGGTGTTTCCATAGCACCTGTCACCATGGAAACAGAGCAGCTTCCTAACTAGGATGGCCGTGGCTGGTTTTTTTTTTGGGGGGGGGTTGCATTTCAGGCTTGCTATGTAGAAAGATTGTCTTTTTGTGGGTCTGCGCCTATGGAAACCCCGGGGCATTTGTCACACCCATGCATCCTTTTATTTAAAAATATCCGCAGACCTAGCGTTGCTCCTTCCGAGCCTCAAGTGGGACGTGAATTTTGCAAAGCCTTTCTGGCGGGTGGGCGGTTGGCCGCCCTGGGAGTGGAGCTACGGCAGCCGTTGGCTCTGGCTGAACGCCACTCTGTCAGCCGTGCCAGCCGAAGACTCCTAATTGCTAGGGGGAATGATGTGTCACCGTTGGAGGGGGAGAACCAACTAAGAATGAACATTCATGACGGAGGAGCTGACATTGTCCGTGGGAGTGGAGGCGGTGAGGCCTGATCTTTCCAGCTCTCTTCAGAAGCCTCCACCTCCACCCATGTACCTGCTTCACGTGTGCATTTTCCAGCCCGTTCCGTAGGAGCCAAACAAAACGTTCTGTGCACGTGGCCGAGGTGGGCAGCACACGGTCAGTCGGCCCCACAGAGGTTTCCTGCTGCCCAACTGAAAAAGGGGCCCCTGCAGAGTCAGCTATTGAACGGGCGGTGCCCTCTCTGCTTACGCTGGAGACGCTGGTGCGTGGCACTTCTGGGGGGGTGGATTTTGCCAGCTCAGCTGGTATCTCTTCCCTCTGCTAGTTTACGGTGCCCTGGAGAGGCACCGTATAAATTTCCTCAATATAATTATGCATCTGCATTCGTGCAGAATAAGAACCACGCACTGAAAGGTATTTGCTTGCAGTTGCTAGAAATGTGTGCTGCTGAGGCTGAGTGGTGCTGGGGGACAGCTGCTCTGACCAGGGAGGGACTGGGGCTCAGTGGAAGAGCCTCTGCTTTGCAGGCAGAAGGTCCCAGGTTCAATCCCTGGCAGCAACTCCAGTTAGAAAGGACCAGGCAGGAGGTGATGGGAGAGACCCCTGGAAAGCTGCTCTCGATCAGATACAATACTGACTTTGGTGGAGGATAAGTCTGTCAGTGGCTACTGG
>NW_015177935.1:0-1449 GCF_001447785.1 Gekko japonicus
ACCGAAATAGCCCAGTGCACATTAGCCCTGTAGACCGGGGGTCCCCAACACGGCGCTCGTGGGCGCTGTGGCGTCCAGCGGCACCAACCCTGGCTCCCTCCAAGTGTTTTTAAGGAAGTAGGCGGGGCTCGTGCTCAACAGGGCTTTGGCTTGGCCGCTGGAGATCTGATTGGTTGTGCAGACGTCTTAGAGGTTCTTTCTGCAGGAGCTGCCGCCGCAACAGAAGGATCCCCACTGCGTTATGAAGGGGCGCTGAGCGTGTATGCCACAAAACGTCTTTAAGTGATGCGTTCGTTTTAGAAGGCATGGTGTTGAAAAGAGCTTCCGCCTGAAATAGGGTTGCCAGGTCCCCGCGTCTTGCTGGCAGGGAGGTCCGGGAGGCGTTCCGGGAGTGGGCGGGGACGTCCCCAGGCGACAGAGATCAGTTCCCCTGGAGAAAACGGCCACTTTGGAATCTGGACTCTTTGGCATTATCAGGGGTCATTTCGTAGGAAAAAAGGTGCTGGAGCTCATTAGCACAACTCATTAGCATAACTTATTTGCATATGCCACACCCCCTGACATCACCAGAAGTGTGTCAGAAGGCAACACCCACCACGCAGGCTCCACTGGACGGTTTTGGATTGCTAGCTATTGGGGGCGGGGGGAACGTGCAGATCTGTCCTCGCAGAGGAGGGAGAGCTTGTACCTGAATAAAACTTGGTCTTAAAGGCTTCTGTCCACAGGGAAATCTTATCAGGTGAATTCCCACCTACAGTTGACACAGCGCAAACCAGACGGTTTCTACCAGGTCCAAACAGCACTACATGCGCGCGCACGCACACACACACACACACACACACACACACACACACACACGTCATTTCGTAGAAAAAGAGGTGCAGGAGCTCATTGGCATAACTTATTTGCATATGCCACACCCCCTGACATCACCGGAAGTGTGTCAGAAGGCAACACCCACCGCTCAGGCTCCAGTGGACTTTTTTGGATTGCTAGCTATGGGTGGGGGGAACGCGCAGATCTGCCCTCACAGAGGAGGGAGAGGTTGTACCTGAAGGCGGGACGGGGGTGGTGGTTCTGCAACTTACCTGGCTGCTTTTTGCTCTAACTGAGGGCTGCTGGGAGCAGGGGGCGGGGCTTGTTGCATGTGCCCGCCCCCTGGGCTCCTTAGTGCCGGAGCTCCGCTCCTGTGTGCTCCCGCAGTAAATGACCCCTGGGCATTATCATAGAATCCCAGAATCACAGAGCTGGAAGGGGCCCTACAGGCCATCTAGTCCAACCCCCCTGCAAAATGCAGGCTCAGCCGAGGGCATCCCTGACACATGTTTGTCCAGCCGCTGCTTCAAGACTGCCAGGGAGGGGGAGCTCACCACCTCCCGAGGCAGCTGATACCACTGCTGATCTACACTGACTGTCAAAATTTTTTCCTGATATCCAGCCGGTACCTTC
>NW_015177936.1:0-1305 GCF_001447785.1 Gekko japonicus
ATCTTTCTTAGTTCTGCAATGCTCTTCTTGAGACTGAGCATTCAGTATATTGAACGTGGCTGATCTATAAATTTATATAAAGGCATTATGATAACATCTATTTTGCCTATCCTTTTTCTAATAATCTATAACACAGGATTTGCCTTTTTACCATCACTACAGGCTTGCTGAGTTGATGTTGCCATGGGATTGTTCATTATGATACCAGCATCCCTTTTCTATATAGTCATAGTCAGTTCAGATGCTACAATGTATACACTAAGTTGTAGTGGAATTTCAGACAGGCAATATATTCCGGAAGAGGAACGGTTTCCAAACAGTTTCTGGTCTGTCATTTCAGACAGAACCGTTTGAGAACTGGTTCCCTTCCGGAATATATTTGTCATTTCATACACAATCGCTTCTGTCCCGTTTAGGAAACGGGGCTGAAGCGTTTTACCTGTCAGCCATTTCCAAGTACTCCTCAGTTTCCTCTCCCGGTTCTGATGCGCTTTTCCCCCGGTGTTTTTCACCCACACGGGCGATCTCCGGCTCTTTTTTTAATGCTATAATGGAATAGCATTATATCAATCCCATTGGAATGCATGGAGTGTTTTGTTATACTGCTATAGCGCTATAGTGCTCTAAAGTGAACATTAAAAAAAAAGCTGGAGATTGCCCGCACGGGCGAAAAACACCGGGGGGAAAGCGGGAAAAAGCAGTGCAGTCTGAAATGGCAAACTGCTTCAGATCTAGCTCTTTACTGGAAGGGGGAAGCCATGCGTGAAATGGCAGCCCTATACCGGTTGACTTCAAAATGGATCATTACCGGCTTGAAACCAGGTGAAACTGGGTAATGTGAAATTCCCCGTAATGTTTTGCCCCAATGTGCATCATTCTACATCCATCCAGGTTGGAAAAGACCTTTTGGAGTCACAGCTTGCTTGTGATTTCACCATTTGGAAGAATGTGTCATCTGGAGGCTTGGCTACCTTACTGCTCACTTCGGGGACTTTACAAGTTATATGGGCGCCATTCACACACCGAATTTGCCGTGGGAGAGCCACGAATGTTGGGTGGATTCTCCAGGTGCGATCACACCGCAACATCTGGTGGGCATAGCGCACCCGTGGCCAACCCGTGGCGTGCCGCCAAAAATGCGCGGTTAAAAACTACCTGCACAAAAGTATTGGCAAATGGTTTGACACGGGCTGCCGATGGACTCCATCGGTGTGATCGCGCTGGCGCAGCTTTTCCGGCTGTCTTTGTTGAAGCACAGGTGCTGAGGGACGGAACCGAGTTGGCTGCGATTTCACAGCACTTTTC
>NW_015177937.1:0-1336 GCF_001447785.1 Gekko japonicus
AAAAACAGCATAGCATAAAACAATAAAGTGCAATAACAAAATATCAGTGCTCCATTACATTCAAAGATAAATAAATAAATAAAAGCATTTATTACCCACTTTCTCCCCGGAGGAACTCAAGGCGACTCATAATATAAATAAAGTGGTTATAAAAAGCACAATAAAAATAAAACAACGATTATTTTAAAAAAACACACATAAAAATTAACAATCCCTAAAGTCCAGTTAGGACTGCCAATCAATAAAAGCTACATTAATCAAATCCAGTCCTAAATAAAAATGTCTTCCACTGCCTCCTGAAGATCGACAGTGAGGGGTGCAGTGGTTAGGAGCGCGGGCTCTAATCTGGGAGAACGGGGTTTGATTCCCCACTCTTCCACATGCAGCTGCTGGTGTGACCTTGGATCAGGCACAAGTTCTCTCAGAGCTGTTCTCTCAAGAGCAGTCCTCGAAAGAGCTCTCTCAGCCCCACCTACCTCGCAGGGTGTCTGTTGTGGGAAAGGGAAGGATATTGTAAACCGCTCTAAGACTCCTTCTGTTAGTGAAGGACAGGGTGTAAATCCAGTCTCCTCTCCTCCTCCTCCTCCTCCCTGGTGAGGTTGTTCTATAGTCGAGGGGCTGCCACTGAAAAGGCCCTCTCGTGTGCCCATCAGATGAGCTTCTTTAATTGGTATAAGGAAGGCCTGGCGTGATCTGGTCCATTGGGTCGCGAAGAGTCGGACTCGACCGTGCAACTGAACAACAACAAAATAGCGAAATAAGGGCAGTTTTCTCCTGAGTTGTAATAGCTGATTCTGTGATCATGGCAGAGAGATATTGAATGCGTTTGCACAACTGAGACTTATTTCACCCATGAAACTTCCTTCTGACGTATCAGACCCTGAGTCCATCAAGGTCAGGATTGTCTGCTTAGACAGGCTTCAGCTTTCCAGGGTCTCAGGCAGAGGTCTCTCACATCACCTGCTACCTTACTGTTCTCACTGGAGATGCTGGGGATCGAAACTCACTCAAATTTAAGCCCTTGGAGAGTGTGGAAGGACACCACCCCTACTTGCATTTGGAAACAGCCACTTAGAGAAGAAGTTCAACAATGTTTAACTGGGACCCTTATCCAATGCCAACGGTAGGACAGCCGTCGAAACTATATGACTCATAACATGTCTGCAACTTCCTCAGTTATTCTCAGATCTGGATCTCTCTTCTGATCTGAGATCCAGTCTGGTGCTATGTAAATAGCTCAAATAAGTGTTGGAAATGCAAAGTTAATGTAGGATCATTTTATTTATTTTATTTATCTTATTTTATTCCATTTATACCCCGCCGTCCCCGCACGCGG
>NW_015177938.1:0-1450 GCF_001447785.1 Gekko japonicus
CCTTCCAAGACATTCAGTTGCTGACCTAATAATAGCAGGAGTTCTCTTGCAAGGGAATTTCAGAGGGAGATTTGAAAGAGAAACTGCTGAATTGCAACTGAGAATGAAGCTCAAGACAATGCATCCTCCTGGACTGAAGCGAGACCTCGGTTTCCTGTCTCATCACCTACGCTGGTTTCTTTACACCTACGACTCCTCTGCATATCACACCTAATTCAATCACACCTGCTATTGTCATTTGTCTGCTATTGTCATTCGGGATCGAGATTCACTCCACTCTCAGGACAGATGGACTCCCATTCTAGCCGTATCTGAAGACGAGAGCAGTGACTGAAGAAAGCTCCTGTGCCCTGCCACAAATTTTGGTAGTCTTGCAGCTGCTCCTGGACTCTCGCGCTTTCCCCCTGCACTGAAACGGTAAACTGGGACTTGTCTTTTTTTCTTGGCAATGGCAACACAATACAAGAACTCGTGGGCACTCCATGAAATTGCTGAGCGGTCGGGTTAGAACGGATAAAAGGAAGTACTTCTTCACCCAAAGAGTGATTAACACATGGAATTCACTGCCACAGGAAGTGGTGGGTGCTACAAGCATGGACGGCTTCAAAAGGGAATTAGATAAGCATATGGAGCAGAGGTCCATCAGTGGCTATTAGCCACAAGGTATAGCTAGGGGCTCTGGGGCAAGTGATGCTCTGTCTTCTTGGTGCTTGGGGGGGGGTCAACAGTGGGAGGGCTTCTAATGTCCTGGCCCCACTGGTGGACCTCCTGATGGGTATTTCTGGCCACTGTGTGACACAGAGTGTTGGACTGGATGGACCTTTGGCCTGATCCAACATTGGCATCTCCTATGTTCTTATGTTCTTAACAGAGGAATAGTTCTAAGGAAGCCGTTCCTTTGGGACTCCTCTCTGCTTTAAAATCTTGCGGAGGAGGGGCGAGGCCCGGGGCCCAGCTGCCAAGGCTACCCGTGTGGCCACCGGAGACAGAAAACGCCTTGAAGGTAACCAGTGAATCGGCACACACCCCCAGCGGAGTGGCACAGAATCCCTTCCAGTTGTTGCAGAGGGGTGACGCCGGATCCAAGGATGGGCTATCGTGATGTGGACTGCTTGGAACGTGGGGTTGCCAGCCTCCAGGCAGGTATCCAACAGGAAAAAACACACAAACAAACCCAGTGATGTGAACACTATTAAGAAGATCTATATAACTTTTTAGACTTTATAAAATCGCAACAAGTTTTCAGCACGACTTTACAGTCTTCCCCAGAAGTAAGTTTTCTAAAAACTAAATTATTAAATCATCATAGTTTAAAATAACTAATTTCCGTGCAGCTACATGTGGATTTTCATTGATTATGGTTTATTCCAGGATATTATGAAGGAATTTACAATACTGAGCTGGATGAAGAAGATGACACCTGCTTACAATATAGGATTACATCTGAGGA
>NW_015177939.1:0-1312 GCF_001447785.1 Gekko japonicus
AAAAGAACCCACCATGAAAAAAGAGCCGGTTCGCGAGTAGAAGAATGCCCCACGTTGCCAAGGTAGCCGTTCACCACGCTGGAGTAGTCCCATGACCCATTTCCCTGTCCTCAGCCATAGTGCGTTGCCGGCATGTCAAAAGACTTATTATTACCATCAACCGTTCTGAAAGGGCATTATGGGAGAGCATTTACATGATGCATGCCCTGGCCCTGACCTTGAGGCCTCCGTGACTTTGTCAGCAGCAATAGGGCGAGTTCTGAGCAGGCGCCAAAAAGCAGCTACCCACCGGCTGCTTAGCATGATGATGGACGATGGATGCCACCAGCATGGCAGATGCAATAGCAGCCCGTGCTCCTATATCTCTCGTTTGAAATTAGAAGCGCATCAGCACTTGGAGAGTATGGGGGATGATCTACGGAGAAAGACGGACATTGAAAAGCTGGGTACGCTGGAGCAGTTGGGTCATTTCAGACTGTCATCGTAGGCCTCCCCCTCCCCTTTAGATGGGAATATGCGTTACTTCATTGACTTCAAACGGGAAGTAGGGAACAGACATTCAGCAATCACTTCTCCTGCCGAGGGAATGCCAGACTTGGAGGGAGTATACAGGGTAGTCTGTGATGGACCACACTTGGAACAGAATAATAGAATCAGAGAATCGCGGCGTTGGAAGGGGTCCTATAGGCCATCTAGTCCCACCCCCTTCTCAATGCAGGATCAGCCTAGACCGCATCCCTGGCAAGTGTTCGTTCAGATGCTGCCTAAAGACAGCCAGGGAGGGGGAGCTCACCACCTCCCTAGGCAGCCCATTCCACTGTTGCACAACTCTTATTGTATAAAAATTTTCCCTAATACCCAGCCGGTAATCTTCCCACCCTTAATTCGAACCCATTCTTGTGAGTCCTCTCCTCTGCTGCCAACAGGAACAGCTCCCTGCCCTACTCTAAGTGGCAGCCCTCCAGATACTTGAAGAGAGCCATCCTGTCCCCCCTCAGCCTCCTCTTCTCCAGACTGAACATTCCCCAGTCCCTCAGCCTTTCCTCACAGGGCTTGGCCTCCAGGCCCCCGATCGTCCTCCTCGCTCTCCTCTGCACCCGCTCCACCCTGTCCACATCCTTTCTGAAGTGAGGCCTCCAGAACTGCACACAAGACTCCAGGTGCATCCTGACCATTGCAACGTACAGCGGGACTAGGACATCTTGAGATCTGGATGTTATGCGGCTGCCTCCATTGATAATACCCCAAGATTGCCTCTTTGTAGCTGAGCACACAGGGTGGTGTTGGGCAGAGTGTTGGGCCAGGACAGGGG
>NW_015177940.1:0-1309 GCF_001447785.1 Gekko japonicus
AATTCTTTCTTTCCATGTGATCTTAGTAATTCTTTCTTCAAACAATTGATGGCAGCAAACAGAGGTGGTAGCCAACAAAAAGCGATTTTTTTTGTCAGTGATGGATGTGGCAATAAATTACCCTTCCTATCAGACTGTGTATGAATGTGCACAAACTGCTCTAAATCTGGAAAGCTCTGTAGTCATTACCATTTCAGACAGACTCAAACAAACATACAATCAGAAAGAAAGTAGGGTTTTTTCCCATGGAATTCTTTATTTCAATGTGACTTTAATATATTTTCCCCAAATAGCTGGTGGCAGAGGCATGAGGCAGAATGTGTTTCTGTACATACACAGGGTCAGCAGTTACCCGGCTGGATAAATGCAAGGTGTTAGTGCAGGGGTGTCAAACATAAGGCCCGGGGGCTGGAACCGGCCTGTTCAAGGCTCTTATGTGGCCCGCAAGCACCTGGTGCAAGGGAGGATGTGCTGGGGGGAGTGGGTGGAGCCTGCAGCAGTCAAGCATCATGGGAGCATCTGCCCAGTGCTGCATTGCTGCCTCTCCAGTTTGCCTATGTGGGTTTTCCTCTGCACCCCACTCCCAATCCATGGGGCCTTGCAGAGGATACATCAACTTGGAACTTACCAGCTGCTGTCCTTTATACAGTTTCTATCTCTGGTACCTGGCATTATGTTTTATGGTGCACACGGCCCGGCCCAACAAAGTGACCGTGCCATGGAGCAGATGGTCACAGAACCTACCAGAAGGAAGGTGATCCTGGACTTGGTCCAAAGTAATGCTCAAGTCCTGGTGAGAGATGTAAACATGATAGCACCAGTTGGGAACACTGACCATAATGTTATTAAGTTTAGCATATATGTAAATAGGGAGTTTTCCAAAAAGACCGACACAACCACATTTAACTATAAAAGGAATAACTTCTCTCAAATGAGGGGGGATTGCAAAGAAGAAACTGAAAGGAAAGGTAAGGAGAGTCAAATTCCTTCAGGAAGCTTGGAGACTATTTAAAATTACAATCCTGGAAGCTCAGATAAATTTGCTTTATTTTTTTGTTTTCGGAACATGTAATGCAACTAAGGTCAAAATTATATTATTTATATCCCAATTACAGATAAGCTCTAATTTTCTTATTTCCGTTACTAATTGTTCCCTTTTTTGTTGTTTTTGTTTTTCAGGTATGAAGCTTTGGATATCAAGAATCCTCTTAAAACTGTTGCCCTCCCCAGCCAGAATAATGAGACAGACAACGATTTGGAATAAAACAAGGGCCACAATGTTGTCTGCAGCAGTGAAGCAGTGTGGGAG
>NW_015177941.1:0-1402 GCF_001447785.1 Gekko japonicus
ACCTTATAACCTTAGCTTGTCATTTCGTTCTGTCTCTGCTTATCTTAAAACATCTTCATCATGTTACATCTTAATTTGCTGTTCAGCCCGTCTATAAGTTTGAACCTCACCTTCCTTCCAATGTATTTGAAAAAGTGTGCACGCACACGAATGCTCATACCTTGAATAAAACTTTGTTGCTCTTAAAGGTGCCCCTGGACTCTAAATCCGTTCTTCAGTTTCCGCGTGAAATACTGAAGAGCTACATACGTGGGATACGTACATAATGGGGGGGAAAATACTGAATCAATTGTCTACCAGCAACGATAGCCCTGATATGTCTCCCTTTATTCAAACATGGTTCCCTGTGATTGATTTTATCCCTACTAATTAATCACTTATGAACAGTTCTTATCCTATTGATATATTGACATAAACTCCATTTTTTTGTTACGAGAATGTACTGGTTCTATACTTGTCTCAAAAAAATTACACGTTTTCTCGATTTGACTTGAGTTACAGACTGTAGTCATGAGAAATGCTGATGCTCTGAACCCGTGTTTGAATGTGAGGATATACTAGTCCTATAATTGTTTTGTAAATGTACATGTTTGCTTTCTTTGGCTTGGCTTACGAATTTTACCATCACTGTACGATGACTCTCTCTGTAAGACGTATTTTTTATGCGACTTTGTGTTCTAATTTTCTCAAAATAAAAATTTAAATCTGAAGGGGGGGAAAGGGGCTACCAACCAGAGCTACGCAGAGCATCACTCTCTGACGTTTTGTGGCTGGCTCCGCCTCCTAGAGCAGCCATTTTGTGGACGCCCAATTGCTCAAGATACTCGCTGGCTCAGAAAGGTTAGGGGCCCTTGTCCTTGGGCATCTCCCCAAACCGAGCAGGAGGCCCTGGGTGTATTCCAGCAGCGGGATTTGTGGGCGGGCACTCACTCCATCAGGTGTTAACATAAGAACACAAGAGACGCCAATGTTGGATCAGGCCAATGGCCCATCCAGCCCAACACTCTGTATCACACAGTGGCCAGAAATACCAGGGGCCATCAGGAGGTCCAGCAGTGGGGCTAGGACATTAGAAGCCCTCCCACTGTTGACCCCCCCCCAAGCACCAAGAAGACAGAGCATCACTTGCCCCAGAGTCCCTATCTATACCTTGTGGCTAATAGCCACTGATGGACCTCTGCTCCATATGCTTATCTAATTCCCTTTTGAAGCCGTCCATGCTTGTAGCCATGTTTCCTGTCTCGGTTTCCTTCCTCATCAGGACAACGCCGCTGGGTCCTTTCTCCAGTAATGGCCGGCCAGATGCCTCCAAGAAGGCCTTGGCCCCCCTCCATGAAAGCAAATACCATCCCTGGCAGCTGAAATTCGAAGGTATGCTAGGGATGCCAGCCTCCAGGTGGGA
>NW_015177942.1:0-1454 GCF_001447785.1 Gekko japonicus
ACACGTGGGACTCCTTTGACCAGACAAAGTTCCTCCTTGTTTGCAGTGGAACTCCACAAATGAATGGGATTCGTACTTGGAACTGCAGCATTCTCTGTGGCAATGAGTGGAGACGTCTGTCTGTGAGGAGCCCCATATGTCCGATCTGTGCTGAAATTCCGCAAAAAAGTTCCACTGTGACCATTTATGCAGTAGTGAAACACCCCCCCCCCCCCCCCCAACGTGCGCGCACGTCAACTGCGTGTTATGTGACATCTTCCGCAGTAGATTATTCCTCGCCGGGCACAAACCCAACGTTTTCTCCTCCTTACCCTGCACTTTCAGAATCCCCGGTTTTAGTGAGTTCTGAAAACGCGGGGTAAGGACTAGAAAAGTTCAGCTTTGCGCTTAGTGAGAATAAATCTACCTCGGAAAATTTCATATAACACGCAGTTTTAAAAACGTCAATGCGGGGAATTTCACTACTGCGGAAATGGTCTCTGCGGCTGTGAGAGCCAGTTTGTTGTAGTGGTTAAGTGCGCGGACTCTAATCTGGGAGAACCGGGCTTGATTCCCCACTCCTCCACATGCACCTGCTGGATGACCTTGGACAAGCCGTAGTTCTGATAAGAGCTGTTCTTGAAAAAGAGCAGTTTCTGTCAGAGCTCCCTCAGCCCCGCCTGTCTCACAGGGTGTCTGTTGTGGGGAGGGGAAGGGAAAGGAGTTTGTAAGCCACTCTGAGACTCCTTTGGGTAGTGAAGGGCGGGGTCAGAGTTATATCCTTGTAAGCCCTGTTGACTTCAATGGGTATACTCTTCTTAAGAGGGCCCTTAAGATCAGGATGGGTAGCCATGTTAGTCTGTCTGTAGCAGTAGAAAAGAACAAGAGTCTTTTTGTTGTTGCTGTTCAGTCGCACAGTCGAGTCCGACTCTTTGCGACCCCATGGACCAGATCACGCCAGGCCTTCCGGTCTTCCGCCGTCCTCTGAAGTTTGCTCAACTTCATGTTCGTTGCATCTATGACACTGTCTAACCATCTCATCCTTTGCCGTCCCCGCACATTTACTCATATCTCTCTCCTTGCCACTAGACTTCACCTTCAACTTTTAAAGAATTCCCCAAATACAAAAAAGGTACAGTAAATTTAGATGCATGCAAATGGGTAAATGGGTAATGTATATTGAAAATATGCACATTTGCATCTATTACACTGAGTTTCAAACTTTACTCATACTAAAGGCTATGTAATCTATAATTTGCACTTAATTGTCTTTACAGCACAGGGAACGCTTGCAGTTAGCATTGACCCTCATCCCCTGAATTTGCATATTCTCTTACACTGATTATTTTTAAGGGACTAAACATGTGAAGACATCGAAAACAAGTCTTCATGAATTCTGGAGGACATTATTCCAATTTAAGCTCCTGTGTCACAGAGGAGAGTACCGACATTGCTTACTTACAAGGCAAAATGAT
>NW_015177943.1:0-1377 GCF_001447785.1 Gekko japonicus
TGAGACTCTCCTGCGAAGTATTAATGTGACAATCTTGTGGTTTTACTAGTGGCATAATTTTCTTTTATTATTATTCTATAATTGTTATTGATATTTGTACTGCAATTTTATTGAATGGCTCAAGACCTCCAGTCGAAGGAGCTTACTGCTAATAAAGGTAAGGTGTATTGGGAGTGCACACTACCCATGATCCTCCTGAGTTCCAATACATGTGGTTGCCATGTGGTATGGACATGCCCATTTACCATGCATGTACAACCCAGGTACTTGTGGATGCAAACCCTGAAAAATCCAGTGGTTAGGTCACATGTATCAGAGCTGTACATAGATAGCAAATATATACATTGCCTAATTTGGTGACCACACATATAGAGAGGCTCTGTATACAGTTGGTAGGCTTCTGGTATGTGCAACTGTAACATCATTCTCAGTCTAGTCTGTCTCACAGGCCTATCATAAGGATAAAATGGCAGCTGGGATCCATGTAGGGAGAGTGGGGTAGAATAATGAAGATGAGTGTTTTTTTTAGGTAAAGGTAAAGGTTCCCTTGCTCGAAAAACCAGTTGAAACTGACTCTAGGGTTGCGGTGCTCATCTCCGTTTCAAAGCCAAAGAGCCAGCGCTGTCCGAAGACGTTTCCGTGGTCATGTGGCCGGCATGACTAGACACCGAGGCGCACGGAACGCTGTTACCTTCCCACCGAAGCGGTACCTATTTATCTACTTGCAATTTCTTGCTTTCGAACTGCTAGGTTGGCAGAAGCTGGAACTAGAGACGGGAGCTCACTCCATCATGCGGCACACTCGGGTCTCGAACTGCTGAACTTCCGACCTTCCATAACCTGCAGTTCAGCATCTTTACCACTTGAGCCACCGCAGTGAGTCTTTTCTAGGATCAACTAAAAGTTTCAAGCTAGCTTTCAAGTTCCACAGAGCTGTTCCTCAGGCTTGATGATAAGCCAGAAAAGGTGGAGGTGGCAATATGTCAAAGTCTTAAAAATAGTATTTCAGGATGCTTCTTGCAGATTAATTAGGTTAGTCTGTATCAGTGACAATAGATCATAGAGCACAAAACAGCTTGTCCAGACAGAGAATATAAGAACGAAAAATGTATAAGAATAGTATGTGAACCCTTAACAAATCTTATGAATGAAGAATATTATACTAAATGTCTCTGGTGTCAGTCCAATTTTTGAAGAAACCTCAGAGTCCTAATAAAATTCTATCTGAAGCAGTCCTTCCCAGTGAAGCAATGAAGTCCAATGTTGATGCAGCCAAAGCGATCCTGTTAACGGGGCACCGGTAAAAATCCCGTTTCCATGCGTTCTTCGAAAATTTGGGAGCTGCTCCATCAGACCAGACTAAGAAGTAGGAAGATT
>NW_015177944.1:0-1532 GCF_001447785.1 Gekko japonicus
TTTCAGATGAGGTTCATATGTCATTAGGTGTCAGGTGAAGAGTTCAGGGATGTCCCTGGATCCAGACTTGTTGATTTAAAAGCAGACTGCAGCAACTGTTAGGAGTTCCTTCTTTCGTCTTCAGATAAGAAGCCCCCATCCTTTCCAACCTTTTGGAAGGCCTGTAGGGATTTGTATTTCAGAAGTGGCATTTGTAGGGGGCTTGGAATGTGATTGCTTACCAAGGTCTACATTGGCAGATTTTTTGTTTTTAAAGGGTTTTGTTGTTGTTGTCTGCTACACAAGCATATTTTATCTGGTTCTGCAGTGGCTCAGGTGGTTAAGATGCTGAACTGCAGGCTGTGGAAGGTCAGTAGTTCAGCAGTTCGAGACCCGGGTGCCGCTTCCTCAATTCCCCTTCCTAATGTGGGCAAAAATGCATATCTCATGCTTTTCCTGCTGGACACACGTCCAAAGTCTCCAAAGAGAGGGGGAATTGACAAAAATTGCCCAATTTGTATGAGCAGAAATAATCAATGGGAGCCAATCCAAGATGTATACTGCCAGTAGCTCATAAAGCAGAATTTTTGCTCACAAGACTCCACAGCTTAGAGGGAGCACTGGTCACAAGTGACATTAACCACAATTAAGAAAAAATGGGTTTGGTTGTAGATGCAGAATGCATACACAAAAATAAACGGGGGGGGAGAACAGTGCAGAGGGCAGGGACACAAAATAAGAAGTTAACCTTAAAGGCTTGACTGGTCGGGTTCTCTGGACTAAGCTACATCTCAGGCTTCTCCTGCAGGACAGGGGACCCCTAGGTAGGGCACGAGTCCAAAGTCTCCAAAGAGAGGAAGGAATTGACAAAAATTGCCCAATTTGTATGAGCAGAAATAATCAATGGGATCCAATCCAAGATGTATACTGCCAGTAGCTCACAAAGCAGAATTTTTGCTCACAAGACTCCACAGCTTAGAGGGAGCACTGGTCACAAGTGACATTAACCACAATTAAGAAAAAATGTGGGTTTGGTTGTAGATGCAGAATGCATACACAAAAATAAACTGGGGGGAAAAGAACAGTGCAGAGGGCAGGGACAAAGAATACGAAGTTAACCTTAAAGGCTTGACTGCTCGGGTTCTCTGGACTAAGCTACAGTGAGCTGTTAGTGCAGAACGGAGTGACTCCAGTTCTCCTGAGTGCTACCGCAGTCCTTGCCAAGTGCAGAAGTGACTCACCCCTGAGCAGCTGCATGATAAAGTATACGGATGATGGGACTTTGGATGGGAGCACAGTGGATGCTCTTTCATCTCCACTTCGGGCCAGCTATAGACCTATATCTAGAGGTTAGGAACTGCTCTCTGGCTATACCACACAAATATTAGAGCTCTGTTCAGTTGTACCTGCAGGATGCTCCCAAACAATAGCTTCTCACACACATCAGCTGATTGACAAGATAGTAAGTCAGGAGAAAGTGGATCAATCAGCAACGAGGTCTCCATATTGCTCTGCCTTTCCTGGAAGCATTCTTACTTTTTGTTGTTCTGGCC
>NW_015177945.1:0-1300 GCF_001447785.1 Gekko japonicus
AAACACTATTGAGCTAGCTGGATCAATAGTCTGATTCACCATAAGGGGACTTAAAATGATCATATATCACCCTATCAGTATCTTCAGTAAGTTCAGGTCATATAATTATGTGTATGTACACAATTGTTTATTTCAAACAACAGTTCCATTGCATCCCTCTATCATACCTTCATCTCTTTTTATTTTAATTACTGTGATTTCTCTTGTTGTGGATATATGTGCAAATATCCCAAACTTCAACTTTTCTGAATCGCAGCCACTCATCTTCTCACCTAAAGACAAAAGACAGCATTCCATATTCATCTCTTTACAGATGGCATCTTTAGAGTCCAAAATAACCAAACTACTTTCTTTCGATGCACTGGCATCTGGATCTTAAATATTTCTGAGGAAGAGGAAGAAGAGGAGGATGAGGAGGAGATTGAGTTTATACCCCGCCCTTCACTACCCGAAGCGCGTCTTATAATCCCCCTCCCCCCCCCCCCTACAACAAGACACCCTGGGAGGTAGGTGGGGCTGAGAGCGCTCTTTCAATAATTGCCCTTGAGAGAAGAGCTCTGAAAGAACTTGTAACTGACCCAAGGTCACACCAGCAGATGCATGTGAAGGAGTGGGGAATCAAACCCCGTTCTCCCAGATCAGAGCCCGTGTTCCTAACCACTACACCAAACTGGCTCTTATTATGCTTCAAACTGGAAGCATTGTGAATCTGCTTTGTTAGCACAAATTTGCTCTCTGTGATAATGTGCCAGAACAGTAAGTTTATTTATTTATTAGATTTATATCCCGCCCTCCCCAACGGGCTGGTAGCATTCTTTCCTAAGATTCAGAAGCCTTGGGGCTAGATCACTAGCCGTGCAAAGCCAATATGGCTACTCCATGTCCATGGCTACATCAGTCCACGTTCTTCCAAAAAAACCCACGCTAATTTCCAAAACTCATAAAAATCAAACTTTCTCCTGTAAGGGAACTGTTCACTGGGGACTCCAGAATGTCAGCCACATTGCAGTGGATTCTGAGGCAGGTGTTACACTGTGCTCTCAGTTCAACCAGCGTACCGGACATGACCGTTAGGCCTCTTGGCCCACAACGCAATGTGAATTTAAAGTACACACTAAAACACAACCCCCAGCCACTGTGCACTGCAAAGGCAAAAGTCATAGCAGTGGATAAACTGTCTGAAAACCACCAGCTTAAATCTTTATATAAAGGTATATGCAACATGAAGCCAACAGCATAGGATCCATCTGCCACATGTATTTCTCAAACACTTCATCCACAGTCAACCCCAGGAGCTGTA
>NW_015177946.1:0-1303 GCF_001447785.1 Gekko japonicus
ATGATCTAATCAAGAATATGAAACAAGTTGAGTTTTAAGAGGAGAGTAAATGCTTAGTATGCAGAAGGTTTCTGGTTCAGTTCCTGGTATCTCCAGTTAAAGGACTGTCAAGTCACAACTGACTTATGGCGACTCCAGTGAGGGGCTTTCAAGGCAAATGAGAAGCAGTGCTGGTTTGCCATTGCCTCACTCTGCAGAGCCTTCCTTGGTGGTCCCCCCATCCAAATATCAACCCTGCTTAGCTTCCAATGAGATCAGGCTATATTGAGCTTCCTAATATTTCAGGCTATATTGTGCTACCTACTATTTCAAATAGTAGGTGCTGAGAAATATCTTTGTATGGGGCACTGAAGAGCCACCACTGATCAGAATAGAGAATACCGAGCTAGATAGACCAATGACTGAACTCAGTGTATGTCATCTTCATATGTTTCTCCTGCTACATGACCCTAACCCTGATGTCTTGGGAATTATGAGTAATCACCTTTCTCATATCGTTAAAGAAGTTCTCACTCTTGAATACCTTTCTTCCATTGTAAAACCTTTAGTAAATTAAACACACACGGACATATTAGGCATAAAACTTAGATGTAAGGAAAGTGTCACAAAGAGACCACACCAATAAGACATCCATGGCAATTTGATTTCCCCAGCTGTTGCATTAAGTCGGTAGATAAAAGCCATATTTTAGTATCTCTTAAATTTTTAGAACCTTTCATGAACAGCACTGACGTCATCCTCTGCCACTGTTCAAGATGTTCTTTTATTTTGCTGGGAAAGGAGATGAAATATGCCATTAGTGCTTTATCTAGAACATTAAAAAAATCCAAAGCTTTGCTAATAAGAGAAGAGGAGGGTGGAGTTAAAAAAAATCTGGCAATGGAATCCATTTTACATGCCATTCTTGTGTGAGAGATGCGACCCCAATTAAAAACTCTTCTGTAGTGTTTTCCACATGGGGACAGACATGCATAGGTTTCCCTTTGTCGCTTCAGCTGCCAGCATACTGCGGTGGCAGCAGAGTTTCCATATGGCATGTTTTCCTATAGTGCCCCCCTGCCCCGGTCCCCCAGAGGTGGCCATGCCCCCCACACCATAGAGATTTTCCAGGTTTTTTAAATTGGCAGTTGAATATCACTATAGTGATATAACAATATATTGAGTAGGTTCTTTGCTTTCATATTTTTAAAAAGTAAATCTCTAGTCCCCTTCATTGGAGTAATACTCCCTTCCTCTTGTATCTCCACAATGGAAGATGCTAGAGACTTACTTTGTCTCTCTCTGTCTCTTTCTCTGTCTCTCT
>NW_015177947.1:0-1368 GCF_001447785.1 Gekko japonicus
GGTTTGGGCAGGAGATCCCCCGATTTAGAACAGGCTTCGCAGCTGCTGGCCAGCTGGTTGCAAGCCTTTTCAGTGATCACTTTCACTCCCCTCTGTTGGAGTTTCTTATGAAAATTGCGATTCAGCAGAGAAAAAACAGCTTAGCAATGCCAGAGTGCAATAATCAGACTCAGAGTCCATGTGTGTTTAAAATATAAAAGATTTACTACATTCTAGCACAGGGAAAGGTAACTGGGAGGAAAATAATAACACAGCTAAAACAGCTACATCCTCACTCTACAAAGGACGAGACTAGAAGAGCTGCAATGGCTACTCTTACACACTTCTTGCCGAAACAGAACAAAGACGGGAAGAGGAGCCATAAAATGCAAAGACACTTTGACACTTTGCTTCCAATCAAACTCCTGGAACAGGAAGAATTTTCCTGGGCTGGCAGACCTAAACTAACATTGGCTTACACAAAAGCATGTGATTTCCTGTAACAACAAAACAGACATTTAACCCAATATATACTGAGTGTTTTTATCTTGTAACACCCAACACCCTCTGATTAGAAGTGGGGTGGGGGGAGCAAAACTGGCTGTGAAATGGCTGTGTTGGGGGCAGAACGTCCGGGGCGGAACTTCCGGAAGTGGCCCAAAACATCAGTGGGGGCAGGACGTCCCTGCCCACCCCCCAAAAAGGCCCCCGCCAGCAAGGTAAGGGGACCTGGCAACCCTACAACTCCCTCTAAAACTTCAGTTTTGTTTGAATGGCTTTATTTTATTGTTAATTTCATATAAATATTTATATCATGTTTTGCTCCCCCAGTGGTGAACCAAAGTGGCTTACAACGGTGTTTTCCCCCCTCCATTTTATCTTAAGAACATAACAACATAAAGGAAGCCAATGTTGGATCAGGCCAGTGGCCCATCCAGTCCAACACTCTGTGTCACACAGTGGCCAAAAATACCAGGTGCCATCAGGAGGTCCAGCAGTGGGGCCAGGACACTAGCAGCTCTCCCACTGTTGCCCCCCCAGCACCAAGAATACAGAGCATCACTTGCCCCAGACTGAGAGTTCCTATCTATACCTTGTGGCTAATAGCCACTGATGGATCTCTACTCCATATGTTTATCTAATTCGCTCTTGAAGCCATCCATGCTTGTAGCCGCCACCACCTCCTGTGGCAGTCAATTCCATGTGTTAATTTTCATAAAACCTCTGTGAGATAGGTTAGGTTGAGAGAGAGTGAGTGAGTGGCCAAAGGTTACCTAGTGAGCTTCCATGGCTGAGTAGGTCTCCCTGATCCTAGTCCAACCACACTGTAATCACTAGACCATGGTGGACTAGATGACCAACTGGTCTGATCCAGGGGTCCCAATGTAT
>NW_015177948.1:0-1302 GCF_001447785.1 Gekko japonicus
TGGGCTATCCAGGTCGGGGCTCCCCCCCCCGCGTTTGAACTGGAACGAACATCACAGAAAAACGGAATCCCAGCCAAGAGTTTTGCTTCTGGACAATCTCAGAGGCGCCTCTCGACGGCCCTCCTGTATTGGCCGCTGGATTCGTAGAACAGGCAAATGGTGGAGTCAGGTGGAGGAATCTGTGCTGCCAGGTCTCGCAAGACTTGTGACTTTTGCTGTCTGCAAATAAGTGCTTAATTTGGGAAGACGTCTGTTACGGAGGTCTTCGGCAGATTCAATGCGTTGCAGTCCCTCGTGGATCCAAAGCAAACTATGTGACTGCTGCTGTCGTTTTTGCGGCTCTGTGTTCTCTGGGTTCCCCTACTGTTTTCGGAAAGTCCTGCCCTCATCGTCGGGATGCCAGCCTCCAGGTGGGGCCTGGAGTTCTCCAGGAATCACAACTCATCTCCAGACTACAGAGACCGGTCCCCCTAGAGGACATGCCGGCTTTGGAAGGGTGGACTCTATGGCACCACATCGCCACCGAGCGCCTACCCCAAACTCTGTGCTCCCCAGGCACCAGTCTGAGGTCTCCGGGGCCGGGGTGGAAGTTGTGCATTTTCCAGCTGGAGAATTGAAGCAGAGCCCCCCTTGCCTGAAGGTGCTGCCTGGGTCAGTGTTCCCTCTAAGCTGAGTTCGTGTGAGCTAGCTCACAGGTTATTTTTAGCCTCCAGCTCACACATTTTTGTCTCAGCTCAGGAAGGAGGGCTCCAGAGCAGACTAAATTATGCAGTAACCAAATCGCTCGCTCACAACTTTAATGCCAGCAGCTCACAAAGCAGAATTTCTGCTCACCAGACTCCACAGCTTAGAGGGAGCATTAGCCTGGGTAGATTGCTGAATGAATCCGGACCTATCCGTTCCACGACTGGGAGCGTCACCGGAGAGCCCTTTTGGTGTAGTGGTTAAGAGCACAGACTCTTATCTGGGAATACTGGGTTTGATTCCCCCACGCCTCCACGTGCAGCTGCTGGTGTGACCTTAGGCCAGTCACAAGTTCTCTCAGAGCTGTTCCCTCAAGAGCAGTCCTGAAAAAGCTAGACAATAAAGAATGAAAATGCTAGTATTTGATACTTGATGTATGACCAAAAGATGAATTTTGTGTTGAAAAATGAATAATACAATTACTATGCTTTAGTTATGTGAATGAAAAATGGAAAAATAAAATTTGTTAAAAAAGAAAAAAAGAAAAATGGCCTAAACCAGCGTGTACCTTTCCAACCAGAATCGACAGTGTCGTTTTGCATTTTCAAAAATACTCAT
>NW_015177949.1:0-1360 GCF_001447785.1 Gekko japonicus
CAGTCCTGTGAAGTAGTTTAGGCCTAGAGCTTGTGCGAAACCATTGCATGGATATATCATGGGTTATGGTGATGCCTAACTCCTTCAAATCAAGTCATCAGGCATTAGGAGTTCTACCTGCTCGGGGACTTATATAACAGGCTCTTAATCAGGGCTCTAGTCGGGGGGGAGCTCTCAGGTACGGAGCTCCGGAAGAGAACCTCTAGGGGGCGGGGCGGTCACGTGGGGAAGCCCCGCCCCCTTCTTTACCCCGCCCTCTGCTTCGATCCTCATTCCGTTTGGGAATGAGGATGAAGCAGGAGGGTAAGTAGCCGGGCCTTCTGACACACTTCCGGTGATGTCAGGGGGTGTGGCCTTCTGTCACTTCCGGTGATGTCAGGGGGCGTGGCATATGCAAATAAGTTATGCTAATGAGTTATGCTAATGAGCTCCGGCAGCTCTTTTTCTACAACAAGACCCCTGCTCTTAATGCTCAATTGTGTATTCTTGATTTTTAAGGGTATGGATTGTGCATACTGTACAGGGCTTTTTTTGTAGAAAAAGCCCAGCAGGAACTCATTAGCATATTAGGCCACACACCCCATGCTTTCCCTTGGCTTGCCCAGGCACCCCACGACTGCGGGGAGCCCGGGCAAGGCCCCCCTTGAAGGGAAGGGAAGGCAGTTTAAACTGCCTTCCCTTGGCTTGTTCGGGCGCCCCTCAGCACAGAGGTAAACAGGACTTCTTTTAAAATCTATTGCTGGATTATCTGCCTGTTGCTAATACCTCATTTCCAATTGTATTCCCCCCCCCTGGAGATTTTTATTTCGGTCCCATCATGAGTCGTTTTGTTAAATGAGTGACAAAACTCTTCTAATTATATAGTCACAGTAGCAGTTGCCTAAGAGAGGGCTGCTCGTGACTTCCACTCGATTCCAGACCCTCTTAAATGAAAAGTTGCTTTTTTTTTTCCGTGCTGGAGGGATTTCTTCTCACTTAAAAAAAAAAAATGAACACAGTTACCTCTAATATTGCAGAAAAGCATTAAACATACTGGGATTAGGCCTTCAGAAACTCTAATAAGTGTGTTTACAATAGTCTTTGGGTTCATTCCTAACCACCGGGTATATGACCTCCTAGTAAATTATACCACACTTGAAGGCTTGAACTGCTTTTCCAGCCTTTTGTAAACACGTAAACCTGAGCCATCTGTGCTTTTTAAATACTTCCTGCAAGGTCTATCACCGCCTCAATCTGCTGTTTCAACTGGCTTCACAAGAAGGCATTGTGTGCTAATTTTTCCCAAAGGCACTTGATCCGTTATATTAAATATTTTTTTTCTTCCTCATTAAGGCCTTTCCACAACAATAAAACAGTATTT
>NW_015177950.1:0-1310 GCF_001447785.1 Gekko japonicus
CACTATGACTCTATGCTTTACGCAAGAGTAAACAGGGCTATTTCAATGTAAAGACGGCAGAGTGAACGAGGCTGCTGAGATGCTCCAGTGCTTCGATGCATGTGCAAAAAAACCAATAACTGCACAACACACACACACACACGAACCAATGTTCCCTTTAAGCTGTGGAATCTTGTGAGCAAAAATTCTACTTTGTGAGCTACTGGCATTAAAGCTGTGAGTGAGCGATCTGGCTACTGCATAAATTAGTTTGCTCTGGAGCCGTCCTTCCTGAGCTAAGACAAAAATGTGTGAGCTAGAGGCTAAAAAACTGTGAGCTAGCTCACACTAACTCAACTTAGAGGGAACATTGCCCCGAACTGATGGAACTCCTGAGGGGGAATCTGAATGGATTGCACTGATGGCGCAGTCATCAGAAGCGGCACAACACTTGTGGAAACGTGAAAGGCAGCTGCAGTTTGAAAACCCCCAGAAAGTCAATATCTGGTTCAGGGTCACAGAGGCAAAGTAATTTATTGGGATTTTTGCTTAATATAGCAGAGTTTTGCCCAGTCATAGAAGCATCATACTGAGTGCAGTAAATAAATCTCCCAAGAAGTGTATTGCAAAAAAGGTAAACTTAACGTTTATTCAAATAGATCCAGTTCACATTCAGGCTGCAGTCAAAAGAAGAGGAAGAGAAGCCTAAGCTAAAGAGTACTTTCCCTATCACAAAGGGTCAGCTTGTCCAGCATCATGTGCGTGGAAATATGCGGTCATTGTCTTTACAGGAGAAACCTGTGGAGATATGTGTCTCCATGGAAGGCCGTGTCAAACGAGTGAGAGGACAAAGGGAAAGGCAGCTCCCAGGTTATGACCAAGAGAGGCATCCCTTTCAAGGATTCAAGGGGATGTAGCAGCCCACCCCGCCCAAATGTCCAGGCATGCTGAGTTGCTCACTCCAACATAATTCCCATGGGGAACGGGGAAGGGTCAATACTGACAATAAACTGATGGATACAGGGTTTAACTTTTTATACTCTAACACTGAAGTTATGCTTTTTCCACAAACCTCCTGACATTAAAAAAAAAACCCTGTATGCATGGGCACATAATTTTTAAAAAGACTGTTGATGTGCAGGCAGCCCGAACCTGTGATTATTTATGCAGCATGGGTCTATCAACAGCTGTCACAAGGAAAGCTACATGGAACCTCCATGCTCAGAGGCAATGCATCTCTCAGTACCACAGGGACAAATGGCAATCCCAGGAGCAAATGGCAGGAGAAGGTGCTAGGGGTGAATGTACTCTTCTCCCTTTCTCACAATACA
>NW_015177951.1:0-1306 GCF_001447785.1 Gekko japonicus
ACTTAGACTCACATTTCAAAGATGCAGCCGCTTTTATGTTTCCATTCACTTGACCACCGACCGCTTGGTGTGCGCGTCTAGTTCCCATGGGTGTGCGCGTCTAGTTCCCATCCAGGACGCTCCGCAGCGGGACCTTCGAGGCATGGAGAGCCCCCCTTCACCGGCAGGATCGCTGGAGGAAGAGCTGTCTAGCGCCCCATGGCTGGAACCCCCCCACAGGGGCTCTGGGGGTGGCATGGATGATCGCACCTATTGTGTAGTGGGTTGACCGTATGGCTAGGCCCACTCTGCTCCCATAACATGCTGCACACTTGACTCTTACACAACTAAGACAAAGACAAACAGCCAGGAGGCCAACTATCTACATATCCAGGGGACACCCCCTGGATCCCATTGAGGGGTTCGAATCTCCCTCTCATGTTTCTATTGGCTCCCTGTTGGAGAGACCAGGAGCCCAGTTCCCATTGTTCACCCAGAGGCGCCCAGAGTGCGGCCGGTGGAGGGCCGTGGGAGTGGGCGCTTGCGGAAGACAGCTGGCCTCCCTTCCTCTTGGAGGGAAGCCGGGAACTTGGAGGCGATTACCGGGTGGCCGTTTGCTGGATGGACTAGAGGGCTGTTTACAATCATGCCCTTGGCAGTGAGAGAGACGGCTAGGTCTTCACGAGAAATCAGCTTGATTGGATAGGCTTAGTAATTGGCTGCTAGGAGTAGAGTGTGTGAGTGAGTGCTGTATGGGAGTGTGATTGGTAGATGATTGTTGGTTAGTTTTATAGCACTTATTGGAGTTTTGTTGTAGTAGCTAATTGTTAAATCGAACTGGTTGTACTGTGGAGTATTGCTGCACTCTGTTAACTGGTCTCTGGTTGGCCTGAAGTACTGCGGAGGCCACCAGGGGGCTTAAATGGCTGGGCAGCAAATTCCGGTGCTTTTGGGGCGGAGGAAGTGCGGTGGGCCTAGGCGATTTTGGAAGGGAAGGACGCAGAGATGCAGACAGGCTCGGCGCCCTTCCAGCCTTCGGCCCATCCCAACGGTGGCTGGCAGTGGGGCCAAGAGGAAGAACCCCCCTCTGTCACTGGTGCTGTTTAACGCCAGATCTGTTAATAACAAAGCTACAACTCTCCGGGACTTTGTCCTGGACCAGCATGCAGACCTGGCGTGTGTGACCGAGACCTGGGTGCAGGAGGGAGAAACAGTAGCTCTCGTCCAACTGACCCCGCCTGGGTTCTCGGTCCTCCACCAGTCACGGACTCGGGGGCGGGGGGAAGGAGTGGCTATCCTAATTCGGGAGGCTTACTCCTTCAGGGCA
>NW_015177952.1:0-1337 GCF_001447785.1 Gekko japonicus
TTGTTACAAAACTCCAGCCATGTATCAATATTTTCATGATTTTTTTAAAAGGGGGGGTGCCGTGATACCACCGATGACAACAGCACCCTCCCTTGAAAATCCTCATTATTGAAGGCACATGTGCAAGAAAATAAACTGACTCCACAACTATGAAAATGCACGGGGAGGGCAGACATACGGAAGAACTGTGCCCAGACCAATTCCAATGCGTGTGGATCGACTCCCAAGAAGATCAGGAGTAAATCAAGTATGTGGGAAAGCCCATTGTGAAGTATGGGTTTCTTCTAAAAACTACTAAGATTTTAGATATAATCCCCCCCCCCCCTGTAATGAAGTAATCAACAAAGCATTCTTGGGGACAAGAATGTTTGGAAGTGATGGCTTTGAATCTGATTGTGTTTCATCGCTTCACATGATTCCTTGGTTTCCCATAGATTTTTCTAAACATCTTAAAAATGCCTTGCTATTTGGCAGAAAAATTGGTATTGTTAGACCATCCAGAGATCTTGTTCCAGTTAGAGCATTTTTTCCAGTACCTGAGACCTTGCTTAACTTTTTTTTCTAAAATTCTCCCAGCAATTTGGCCCCATGCTCAATATCATCTTAATTTATGCTGTGTTCTTATTGTGCTACACCAGAACAACCGTGTCATCCTGAGCTACAACTACAATCATGTTATGCTAGGAAATGTATGTTCTGGGCATTTCCTTGTATTTATTTTCTGTAACATGTGACTGTCTTACTTTAAAAGACAATTTAAAAAGAACAGAGGGGAAACAACTCAAAATCCAACAAGTAACTAGATCGACAAGGAAAACGAAAACAAAGTATACATAAGTAAAGGTTTCCCTTGCTTGAAAGCTAGTCAAATCCGACTCTAGGGTTGCGGTGCTCATCTCCATTTCCAAGCCAAAGAGCCAGCGCTGTCCAAAGACGTTTCCGTGGTCATGTGGCCGGCATGACTAAACACCAAGGTGCACGGAACGCTGTTACCTTCCCACCGAAGAGGTACCTATTTATCTACTTGCAATTTCTTGCTTTCGAACTGCTAGGCTGGCAGGCGTTGGGACCAGAGACGGGAGCTCACTATGTCACGCGGCACGAGGGTCTTGAACTTCCATGCTACAGACCTTCCAGTCTGCAGCTCAGTGTCTAAACCTCTGAGCCACTGTGCCCCCCAAAGTAAAGCAGAGACAGAAATATAACAACATAGGTTTCTACAAAAATATAACACAAAGGTTTCTAGAAAAGATTTCCAAATTCCTAAAAATAAGTCCATGCACAAATGTCATCTATAAGCCATGTGTTCCAAGAAGAAGAAAAGAGATTGGATTTAT
>NW_015177953.1:0-1185 GCF_001447785.1 Gekko japonicus
TCTTTTTCTATGAAATGACCCCTGGGTCATATCTGCAGTTCTGCTAGGACTGTACTCTTCCCGCCTGATAGTCCCGGAAGCTTAGGGGGTGGGGAAAGGGGAGTAAATGATGTCGTGTGACATATCAACGTTACGTCCGAGCGAAAACCCGGATCTGAGGTCGGTACGTCGGCTGATGATGTGCTAGAAGAAGAGATTGGATTTATACTCTTGGCGTCTCAGAGGGGCTTACAAGCTCCTTTCCCTTCCCCTCCCCACCACAGACACCCTGTGAGGTAGGTGAACTGAGAGAGCTCTTTTGAGGACTGCCTTTGAGAGAATAGCTCTGACCAGAACTATGGCTTACCCAAGGTCATCCAGCAAGTGCAAGTGGAGGAGTGGGGAATCAAACTACATAAGGCAGCTACTAGACGCCATGAAAAATAGGAGGAGTAGATTGGATTTATACCCCTCCCTACCCAAGGGAGTCTCAGAGCGGCTTACAAACTCCTTTCCCTTCCCTTCCCCACAACAGACACCCTGTGAGGCAGGTGGGGCTGAGAGAGCTCTGTGTCGGAGAATCCGGCTTCTTCTTTGCAAAAGATCTGGGCTCCCTTACCTTGGAATCCCAAGTTTTGGTTTTTAGAACAGACTACCCGGAGCTCTGGTTCAGGTACTCTGCATGGGATGACGGTCTTGCAGCCGGGCCTAGGAGCTTGCTAGGAAGAAACTAGAGAACACATTTTTGACAAAATGGAATTGGCGTGTGTTGAATGGCCTGGGGCCAACGCTCCCTCTAAGCTGTGGAATCTTGTGAGCAAAAATGCTACTTTGTGAGCGGCTGGCATTCGGCTTGTGAGCGAGCGATTTGGCTGCTGCATCGATTAGTTTGCTCTGGAGCCATCCTTGCTGAGCTAAGGCAAAAATGGGTGAGCCGGAGGCTGAAAAACTGTGGGCTAGCTCACACTCACTCAGCTTAGAGGGAATACTGGAACCAGCGATGGGGAACCGCTGCCTGCACATTAGAGGAACTTGCATGCGCGGATGGCTATGCACGTGCTTTCCCAGTGGGGGAAGCAGCGGCTCCCTGGGTCCGTCTCCGGTTGGGAGGACAACACAAGGGGTGGGTGGGGAATGCTGGCCCGGATCTCAATTGGGCTCATGCGCCTGGGAAGTCGAGTCTCCGCGCAGAACTTCAGGGGCGCT
>NW_015177954.1:0-863 GCF_001447785.1 Gekko japonicus
TCTTCTTCTTCCCCCTCCAGTGTCATCCTGAGGACCCCAAAGCTTGGCCCAGTGGAAACTATATTTATTCCAAACACTGAGGGAAGTGCTCTGCTTCTTTCAAAAACTCCCCCACCATGCACAACCTGAAGGACATCGCCACAGAAGAGGGCATATTTCTGAAATTCAGTTCTTTTCTATCATGTTTGAATCTGTAGTGGTCTGCGTTACCAGTGACAGGCCTAAGAAGTGGGGGGGGGGGACTGGCCTGAGGGAAGATAATTAATCATCAGGTAGATTCTATCAGCAAAGCTAAACCCGTGGAACGTCAATGCATTATTCATCAACAGTCTTCTCTGTGGAAGGATACTGAAGCTTGAAAGTTTTGCTCGCCCTCACAGACCCTCTCTGCAAGAGCTCCAGAACACTGGCAAGGAATGGTTCTTGGACATGTAGGGTTACCAACCTCCAGGTGGGGCCTGGACTTCTACTGGAATTACAAGTGATCTCCAGGCTATAAAGATCAGTTCCCCTGGAGAAAAAGGCTGCTTTGGAGGGTGGATTCTATGGCATTACATCCCCACTGGAGGTCTCATCCTTTCCCAAATGCCATCACCCCCTAGCTCCACCCCCAAATCTCCATACTTGGCAAACCCAGGTACATCAGCACCCCTTCCTGGTTCCAGATATCACTAAAATAATTGTTCCATGGTTGATTATTCCAGATAGGTAGTTGTGTTAGTCTGTAGCAGTGGAATGAGCCAGGAACCCAGAGGCGTTTTTAAGGCTAACACAATTTATTCCAGCATAAATTTATGTAAGTTAGATTGCACTTCATCAAATGCACATGAATGTAAAGCCATCAGGCTGATTTATATATGCAA
>NW_015177955.1:0-1273 GCF_001447785.1 Gekko japonicus
CACGAACTCAGTTTAGAGGGAACACTGACCTAATGGCGATTATACTCCTTAAAGGAAAAATGCTTATATTAAAAGAGAAAGCAAAGTTTAAAAAAAAGAGTATACATTAAACAAAGCTGCATTGTTGCACATCATGATTCATGTCTTCACTTCTTTCGTAGTAGGTCTCTTCTGAGCCGGTGTCTGAATCCAGGCACAGCGTGTCGCTGGCAGACGTCGGCCTTTCAGGACGGGGATTCCATTTGGAAGGCACTTACGTTGGTGCCCTGGGCCCTGTTGCCGCAGCATCGAGTGCAGCCTGCAGCATCACGTGTGGCCGAGTCTCTCATCGAGCCGGCAGGGACTGTCAGGATCGCCAGAGCTACTTTTGGAGGTGCACAGTGCCGGACACCGGCAGCAATCAGTTCCCAACAGCTTTCGTTCAAAGAGGGTAAAGTTTATTGAGACTTATGAAAGTATGCAGACATCTTAACGCTTGTGTTAGAACTGGTTCCAAGCGCGCGAACTGGACAGATATACAATATCCAAGAGGGGGTGTGTGTCCCCTGACGGCTGAGGGCCAATCAGAGATCAGGCAAAGGCCCGCCAAAGTAACGGGGCCATAATTCTCAGGAGAAAGACACCAGCAGGCACTCAAGGTTAAAAGCATAGATAAGCAAGGCACTGATAGACACAGGAGAAATGAAAATCAGAATTCCAGAGCCACCTCCTCCCTCCTATGGCAGCTAGCTGACACATAGGGCGTGAATCCTTGGGTTGCCCGGGCCATGACATCCCCTTAGTAAATGTAGCAGTTGCGCACAGCATTTTTGAGAGTACGTGCCAAGTTCTCCCTTGGCACGATCACACCCCTGGGCTGTTCAAAGCACAGCTCATTGCGGCTGTAGATCCATCGGCAGTCGATGAGTTTGTCGAGTCTCCGAGTGGCGTATCTGGCACGGGTCCACAGGGAAGCGAAAGCTCCACTACGGTGATGGTCCCAGTCTTCCTGGACCCCACTCAGGTACAAGGCCAAGTCGTTCCCTGTCAGATCCCAGGCACGGCTCTCACGAACTGTGGCCTTGAGGGCGCCATAGGCCACCGCTCTCACGACCCTGTCGGGGCTGGAGAGCAGGAAGAATGCGTGGGTGACCGTTTCGACGTCCCTCTGGACTTTTATCGGCGGCTCTTTGCCACTTCTTTGATTGGGGTCCCACCGGGAGAGGGCACTTGCGATTGCAGAGTCGATCCAGCGGAGATCCTTCTTCGGGACCGGCCGCTCTCTCAGCACAGA
>NW_015177956.1:0-1249 GCF_001447785.1 Gekko japonicus
CTAAGGCCAGCCCAATATGCCGAAGCCCAGTAATGTTTTGTGTTCTTCCAAAGCCAAGGGCAAACCCATGGAAACCTTATATATCATTTTCCCAGGGAAGGTCTCAGAAAGTGTGAGAGAGGGGGCTGTGTCCACCCCGATCCCCCTCTCTCAGCAGGAGCAGTACACACCAGCCACCAGTGCCTCAGTGGAAGGGCCTTAGCCTAGGTGCTGTAGCCACCCTTCATCACAGGCTCTCCCTTTCCCACCCCTGCAAAGAATAATGTTTCACAGCAAATTAGCTTCATTATTTATGGTACTCCTGTGGGTTCTGCTAGTTTCTGTTTGGCACACAGGTCTCACTATCCTACTCTACCCCTTTCATCTCCCTCAAGATGAAGAACAGTTTTTGTGCTGCTGTTTTAATTTCAGCATTCAATTTTGGCTTGGGATGGCTGATTACTAAGTGAGTGAACTTGTGAGCACACCACCTTCAACATCACCCTGTGCTGCACTCCTACCAGGGTTCTGTAGAGGTATTTTGGGGCAGGTGGATTCAGAATGGCAGTGGGAAGATTGGTGGGGCATTTCTGTGTCAATCCAACTGGTTAATAGCCCTGTTACTTCTTTCTAGTATCATTTTCACTTTGGGAAGAGCATTTTACCCCCACCTTCCCAGCACAGACTGAGAGAGGATGCAGGCACAAATATGTGCTCACTTCAGACACCCTCAACCAGTGACAAGTTGACCTTCAGGAAGACCAATTGCTCAACTGTCCAGGGGAGCAGGAGTAAGTGATGTGAGCTGACAATGTCGCCCTCATGAGAAAAAAATCTGCTCACTCTGCTCACTCATTGGAGGGCATGAGAGAAGCCTCTAGGCCATGGCAAAGAGGTCCGGCCAGACTGCCCCCTTCATGGCCCTGTAGCTCAGCAGACTGGTGGTCTGCAATTTGTAGGGCTCCACAAAGTACTCCCTCACCACTGCAACCACCGTGTCCTGTCTCAACTGCCTACCACTTCCAGAGGGGCTAAGTATCCACCTGATGAGTGCCATCTCACAGGTCATCATGGTGGTAGCCATGGGGGGACGACACTGCCTAGTGGGGGATGAACAGCAGCAGAGCTGCTTTCACCCCCTCTTCCTCAGCTCATGTCAACATGCCCCTCTTGACATGTATGCACTCAACTTGCCGGAGGAGCTCATCTCTCCAGGAAATGAACTCATCGGCCTGCTCAGTGATCCTGCCCTTGATGCACAGGTCACACA
>NW_015177957.1:0-1263 GCF_001447785.1 Gekko japonicus
GTTAAGACCGCAATATTACTTGCAAGGCAGAACAGATGGTTATCTGTGAGTGTTACCTGTTTGAGTGATTTCAATATAGAACATGCTTTTTTTTACGCGGTGTTGCACTGTTTCCCATAGGATGGGAAAACTGAGCAGGGTGCAACAGGTCATCCTCAGCGGCATCCTGGGCGAAAACATGGGAGGGCTGAGCACTGCACCGTAACTGAGCGTGCATCTACTTCTGTATGGCTGCTGTCCCTCATGGGTTCCTGGCACATCTCCTGCATGCAGATTGTTCTCCACTTCAAGCATTTCTGGGGGCAGCAGAAGCAGAAAAGCCGCGGAGGGGCGCTTACCTCGCCGTTGTCTACGACCGCCATGGAGGAGGTCTGGCCGCAAGCAATGCTGACCACCACTTTGGTCTGCAGGCAGTTGGAGACTTTGCGGGGAGTCGGCTGGTTGGCGGTGGAGCCCGATCCCACTTGGCCGCAGTTGTTGTAGCCCCAGGCGTACACCTTTTCACAGAGGAAGAAGGTGAAAGAGCAGGCGATGGGACGTTCCGCTAGCCTACATAAAGATCCCCTAGTTGTCTAGCGGTCCCCTTGGCTTTTGAGAGGATAGCTCCCAACACCTGCTTTCCAAGAAGGCCCAATGAAAACCACCACATTAAGGACACCCCCCTGAATTAAGCATGGCGGACACGAAAGGGAAAGGATCTAGCAGAGGCTACTGAAGGGGCTGGAAACCAAAAGCCTCCACCGTGCTGCCCTGGAAACAACTTTGGCCACCTGGACCCGCCAACAGCATCCCCAAAACCATCTTGACAGAAACCGCTGATAACCAAGCTCTGTCTGCCTGCACAGCCTCACCCCCAACATGCCTGTACAATGGAGACCAAACCCAGAAGTTCTCTGCTATGCCTGTAGCTGGATGGCAGAAGCTGGAGAAATAGGGTTGCCAGGTGCTTAGTGTCTGCTGGCGGGGGGCTCCAAGCTACTCCCTGGGATCTCCCCGGAAGTGACATCATCACGCCGGGCACGTCATGCGGGGGACGCTCTAGCATTTGACCAAAACCTCTATGGTCACCATAGAGTTTTTAGCCAAATGCTAGAGTGACCCCCGCGTGATGTGCCCAGCGCAGTGACACCATGCTGGGCACGTCGGGCATGGTGAGGCTCTTCAGCGGAGAATTGGGGCCTCTGAAATGGGAGGAAACCCCGCCCCCCCCCTTTGGGGGTATGGCAACACTACAGAGCAGCCTAGCTGATGCTAAGCAGGGCT
>NW_015177958.1:0-1399 GCF_001447785.1 Gekko japonicus
AAATAAATAAATAAATGGTTTCAATTAAGGGCGGGAAGGTATCAGATGGATCTTAGGGAAAACTTTTTGACACTAAGAGTCTCTTATGTTCTAATGTTCTTATGATGAACACCTGGAATTCACTGCCACAGGCTACAAGCATGGACGGCTTCAAGAGGGAATTAGATAAGCATATGAAACAGAGGTCCATCAGTGGCTATTAGCCACAAGGTATAGATAGGGGCTCTGGGGCAAGGGATGCTCTGTCTTCTTGGTGCTTGGGGAGGGGGTCAACAGTGGGATGGCTTCTAATGTCCTGGCCCCACTGGTGGACCTCCTGATGGCACTGGTATTTCTGGCCACTGTGTGATACAGAGTGTTGGGCTCGATGGTCCTTTGGCCTGATCCAATATTGGCCTCTCTTATGTTCTTAGAGAAAATAGGCTGAAAGCAGGCAGTTGTGCCTCTGTCTCTGCTTGTCATTGAAAGCGGCTTGTTTCTGCGACAGGCAACACCTGTGCAGAGAATGGACACGGCTGCTAAGATTTCAGAGACTCTGTTCCATCTGGTACTGTACTGAAGCCGCTGACGCACACGTGCTCCTTCTGATTAATACCTTCGCAGTTATGCATTCAGTTTCGTCCACTTGTTTCAGATTTTTTCCACGACACCCCTTGCTTTGGGTCTCTCTGCAGCGCACTGTTTAAAAAATTTTTCCTGCACCCAGGCTCATGTCCCAAAGAAGCATTTGCCAGTTCAAAATATTTGCTCTCTATGTCATTCATAGAACCATAGAATCACAGAATTGGAAGGGGCCACACAGGCCGCAGAGTGGAAAGAGTTAACCCTCCTCTTTAGCTCTTTCGGAGACTGCCCGTGAGGGAACAGCTCTCAGAAGACTTGTGACTGACCCAAGGTCACACCAGCAGCTGCATGTGGAGGAGTGAGGGAATCAAACCTGGTTCCTCCCAGATTAGAGTCCATGCTCCAAACCACTACGCCAAACTGGCTCTAAACCACTACACCAAGCTGTGATAGGGAACGTACTCTTTAGATTAGGTTTCTCTCTCTCCTTTCGACTACAACCTGAATGCAAACTTCCTATTCTGTTACATATTCTATGAAGAAGAAGAGGAAGAAGAAGAGGAGGAGGAGGAGGAGATTGGATTTATACTCCGCCCTTCACTACTTCACTATCCGAAGGAGTCTCAGAGTGGCTCACCATCTCCTTTCCCTTCCCCCCACCACAACAGACACCCTGTGAGGTAGGTGGGGCTGAAAGAGCTCTTTCAAGGACTGCTCATGAGAGAACAGCTCTGAGAGGACTTCTGACTGACCCAAGGTCACACCAGCAGCTGCATGTGGAGGAGTGGGGGACTCAAACCAGCGCTCCAAACTGGCTCTAAACCACTACACCAAA
>NW_015177959.1:0-1404 GCF_001447785.1 Gekko japonicus
TTATTTATTTATTTTTTATTTTTTATTTTTAAATAATTTTTATAATTAATTTTGATACATTTATTTATTTTATTTGTTAACGGTACTAGACTGAATAGACACTGGAATTTGCCCCCCTCGTTTTTTGGTTCCCTCCTCAGGACAGAGACCGTTGCCGGGATTTGACCGAGAGCCAGTGTCGCAGGCAAAGCACTTAGTTCTCAAAGGTGTCATGTGGCCTGGTGTATTTTTGTGACTCTCTCTTTTATTTTTTTCGAACCTATTTCAGAATCCACGTTCCAGTCCCTTCATGTGCAAGTCGCGCGTTCTAGCAAGCGGCGGCCCGGAGAGACGTGCTGGCATGCCAATGAGGCATGCAGATGGACTGGCGCATGACTTAGCAGCATCGCTATGACGGAGGGCTATGCCGAACGCTGTGAGCCAAAGGGATGGGCCTGCCTGGTGAATGGTCTGTTCTGTATAAACCAGCTCTAGTTCTCACGGAGAGGGTAAGCTTGTGTTTGGGGTATTTTCATACAGCAGCCAGAGGAGGAGGAGGAGGAGAGGCGAGGAGATTGGATTTATACCCCGCCCTTCACTTGGAGTCTCAGAGCGGCTTACACTCTCCTTCCCCTTCCCCTCCCCACAACAGACACCCTGTGAGGTGGGTGGGGCTGAGAGAGCTCTGACACAAACTGCTCTTTTTCAAGGACAGCTGTGCCAGAGCTTGCGACTGACCCAAGGTCACATCAGCAGGTGCAAGTGGAGGAGCGGGGAATCAAACCCGGTTCTCCCAGATTAGAGTCCGCACACTTAACCACTGCACCAAAAGAGGTGCCGGTGACCCACCCCCATAGCCACAGCGGGGCATTTCGGGGCCCTGCCCACTTAATTATAAACCTTTCTTTTAAAATATAAGCAAATATTTTAAAGGCGCACTGGCGGGCGAGTGAGGAAGCAGCCGGCTCGCCACGTCGTGGCCCCTGCCTTCTCCGCCAAGTGGGGAAGATAAAGAAGAGATGGCTGGGGCAAGGGCTACCTCTTTAGCGAGCTTAGCACAGCTGGGAAGAAGAAGAAGAAGAGGAAGAAGAAGAGGAGGAGGAGACTGGATTTACACCCCGCCCTTCACTACCCAATGGAGTCTCAGAGCAGTTTACAATCTCCTTTCCTTCCTCCTCCCCACAACAGACACCCTGTGAGGTAGGCGGGGCTGAGAGAGCTCTTTCGAGGACTGCCCTTGAGAGAACAGCTCTGAGAGAACTTGTGGCTTTCCAGGCGCACCTCTTACAAAAGGCTAATAGGACTGGCTAGAGACATAGGAGGGCCGAACGTCCCCCTTCTCCCTCCCCCCCTCCTCCTCGTGAGGAACAGAGAGTCAGGAATGTCAAATTCTAGAGAGGAGGAGGAGGAAGAAGAGACTGGATT
>NW_015177960.1:0-1251 GCF_001447785.1 Gekko japonicus
TATATGGTTTGGGACCATCATACCTGAAGAACTTCCTACTTCCTTATGAACCAGCTGACCACTATGATCGTCTTCAGAGGCCCTGCTTCCAGGGCCCTCGACTTCTGAGATCGGTCAGGCAGCTACTTGGGAAATGGCCTTCTCAGTCATGGCTCTCAAAGTTCTGGGAGATTAATCCCAGTGGAGAAAGCTGGCAGCTGTGCTAGATTGTGCCAAGCTTGGAGAAGGGGGTGAAAGGGGATTTTTCCCCCCGCAAGCCCCCCCTCCCCGAACTGCAAGAAAGGAATCAAGTTAGGGTAAGCGGCAGTGATGGAAGCATTCGCGGGTCCCCATTTGTTAAAAATAATTCTGAGTACCCACGGGCAATGCTTCTATCTTAATAGTTCAGTTCACAGAAAACAATTATTTTTTAAAATTAAAACAATGTTAGTTTTGGTTGCCTAGCTCAGAGTCATTTAACATCCCTAGTCGAAGGAATAGCTTTTGAGAGTCAGAGCTGCCTTCCTCAGACACAGTTTCTATCTGAGGAAGAGAGCTTTGACTCTTGAAAGCTTACACCCAGGAAATCTTGCTGGTATTTAAGGTCCTACTGGACAGGAATCTTGCTCTTATACTGCAGACCAGCTTGGCTACCCTCCTGAGGTTTTTGTGGGTATACAATACACAATGTATAATACAGCTGAACATTATGACCCAACTGAGTTCATATACTGCAGTTAATTTTTGATTTGGGGAGCATCCCTACATCTGCAACCATTACCTACCACAGGCAAGAGGGCTGATCTTAATAAATAACCTCTTGGGTGGTTGCTAATGGCGTAGCTTTCATTGTGTCTGACGAAGTGAGCGTGCACACAAAAGCTTACACTTTGAATAAAGCTTTTGTTTTCCTTTTATTTACCAAGTTTAAAAGTTTAAAATTCACATACATACTGGGGTGGGGGAGAAATAGCATCTCAAAATTGTTTCATAAGATAGCAGTCACAATATAAAAATTAGTAACACTATGACCAATTCCGCAAAAGCAGTTGTTCCGCGCTGGGTCTCCCGTTTCCCCCAGTTGTACTGCAGGGGAAATCGGAGGGAAATGCGGATCAAAATGTGGCCGCGCAGCAAATATTGGGAAATTGAGCAGTACAGCCAGGGGAAACGAGAGGCTGAGGGTGGAACAACTGCTTTTGCAGAATCGTTTTATGAGTTCCCTTTTCCTTTTCTCCTATTCTGGAAATAATATCACAAATCTATTGTCTG
>NW_015177961.1:0-1246 GCF_001447785.1 Gekko japonicus
GGATTTCCACCCACAGAGTGTGATTCTCCATAACAGCCTGAAATCCTGTTCCTGGGGGTCACCTTTCCCCAGAACAGAATTTTGGAGGGCATTTCCGAGGCGAGGTAGAAAAATCACCCAGTGTGTGGGGAAACCCATGTGTCTGTGGAAACCTCTAGTCTAGATTCAACCCATATAGGAAAGTGATTGAACCTGACAGGCCTATGCCTTCACTGGGCCCTACAAGGGCAGCTGGTACCAGGAGCACTTTGGTGCGGTGCTGTGGTCACTATGGATATGATCAAGTATTTTCAGTGTCTTGATAAGGAAGCCAACCTGGGCCCAAATCCCATGCCTTGCCTATTCAGGCAGACTTTGTGACAGGATATACAGTCAACATAGCAACAGCAGCATTCTGTCTGTGGCAGAAGAGCTATCTGAAGCTGGCTGGGCTGCTAAAAGCTACCATGGGCCAGTCAAACATCAGACACTCGATAGGTGGTCTCCAGTAGGAATTTTAAGCCTTCTTCCTTTCTCACAAACACAGGGAGATCTGGGAATTGTAGTTTTCTTTGCCTTAGGGGGAATTGGGGTGCCTCCAGGCATCTTTGCTAGTTGGGAAGCATTGATTGCTTGCAACCTCAGGAAGAAAGCGGAAGGATCTTTTAAGGGAGGGGGGGCACGTGAATCAACTGCGGTAGCAAACGACCACCAGAGGAACGTCTAATGTTGCAGTTTGCTAATGCAGATGAAGGACAAAACGTGTGCTCTGTGTCTGTGCGGAGTTTAAAATGGGGGTGCATGTGGTGGTGGGTCCCTTTTGCCTTTTAAACATGGAAGAATAACCGTGAGACTTCTCTGAAATGTAAGAGCATCTCTGAAATGTAAGGGCACCATGAGGTCAGGGTGGAGTGGAGGTCTCCTGAAATTGCAACAAGTTTTGATTTTGGACCTTCCCTCACATAGACCCCTGAAAGCCAAAGTCTGTATCCCAAGCCACCATGGGGTGGTGACCTGCCCAAAGTGGGGTTTCCCCCCCCAGAACCCACAGATTCCCATTGCAAAGAATAACAGAAGTGAAGGTGCTGTACCCCAAACTAAGACGTGATTGTATAAATACAAATCTCTTCTTCTTCTGTTTGGCTTCCAAGAAGATCTTAATCATGTTAGCTATGGCCCAAAGAAAGGGAAAGTTGTTATTCTTCTGTCATCCATCGTGTAGGTGTGTGTCTGAGTGCTCCAGAATGCAAACCTGAGGTACTTCGCT
>NW_015177962.1:0-1250 GCF_001447785.1 Gekko japonicus
ATTACCCACAACAGAGGAATGGTTGGTGAGGATGATGGAATTTGAAGAGATGGATGAACTTCTTTGATTAGACAAAATACATTATTTACATTTATTGTTAACTGGAACCCCCTTATAGACTTTTTGTATGAAACGGGGGGGAATGAAATGATGATTTCCTGGTTTGATGATTAAAGGGGGAAAATTAGATAACAGAAAAAGAAAGCTTTTTTTGTAACTATAGAATAAGTGTTAAGTTTGTAGGTTTGTAACTTTACTTATATCTGTCATGGAGAATATTGGAAGTCACTTCTTCATAGTCTTTATATTTTTCTCATCGCTTTTTCTATCTTTCTACATTTTCTTTAACTCTGTGTTTCCTTTTTTAATATATGTTGTAAAATTCTTAATTTATTTTACAAAATTTTATGTACACCTCCATCAAAGTTACTTCCCCTCATATTTATTTTATCAATGGGCACATGTGCATTGGCAATGGATAAGGGCAAGGAAAGTAAAGCTATGGCAAGCTGAGCATGCTGCAGTTCTGGAAGAAATTTTAGAAATTCTGCTAGTTAAATCAGAACTAAAGAAGACTGGAACACAAAACAGAACAACATTTATAGAATATACAAATAGGGGCCCACAAGACTCGCAGGGGGATCCCATCTCCCCCCTCTCTGAGCCCAGCATGGAGCCCGGGGTGTTCTGCGGCTTGCTGGAAGGGGGAGACTGTGCTGGCTTGCCCAGAGCTAGGTGAACAACAGAGAGCAGTGGGGAGAGTTTCTACTGGCTCACCCAAACCTATTCCAAGTGACCCAGCAGAGACTCCCCCTGCCCACCACTCTCTGTGACTCATCCAGCTCTGAGCAAGCTTCAGAAAGAGAGCATAGTTTTCCCTCCGAGGGTGCCATGGCTCCTTTGCCGGGCCCAGTGCATCTCCTGTGCTGCTGTGCTTCTGGGCACAGTGCAGCTCCCAGCCAGCCACACCGCCACCAGGACCAGCATGGCTCCTGAGCTACCATACCACTTTTCTTTTTAGTCCAGGAGTATTTAAACCCCCATGTGCAGAAAGATCTATTTAGCCTCTATGTGGCTCCAAGCCATGGATTTAGCTATCTGCAGATGAGGGTTGTGGGTGGCTATTAGAATGTAAGATTTTTATAGGAGAACTTTGTTATTATTTTATCTTCCTTCAATTCAGACCAACATGTAGCACAATTCTAAATATGTTTACCCTGAAGTAAATTTCACATAGTTCATTACATCAT
>NW_015177963.1:0-1312 GCF_001447785.1 Gekko japonicus
AAAGAACGTACTTTTTATCAGTCGTTCATTAACTTTCATTAGTTAACATTTCGACTCTTCAGAAGCCTTAAATTGGGCGGCAATTTAAACAATTAAAAAAAACACAGGCCCCGTTCTCAGTCAGCTAACAGTACTGTATTATAACAGTACTGTTATAATCTTATAAACCTCAATCACGTCACCCCTCAGTCGTCGTTTCTCCAAGCTAAAGAGCCCTAAGCGCCTTAACCTTTCCTCATAGGGAAAGTGTTCCAACCCTTTTATCATTCGAGTTGCCCTTTTCTGCACTTTTTCCAAAGCTATAATATCCTTTTTAAGGTGTGGTGACCAGAACTGCACACAGTATTCCAAATGAGGTCGCACCATTGATTTATATAGGGGCATGATGATATTGGCTGATCTGATTCAGCCTTGCATGTCCTGCGGAAACGAAACAAGTCTGGCAGGGCACGGGTGTCATCTGAGTGCGCGTTCCAGAGGGTAGGGGGCCACGACTGAGAAGGTCTTCCCCCTGGTGATAGCCTACCGAGCCATCCTGGGGCCAGGCACCTGCAAGACGCCCCTAGACAATGACCAAAGGGAGCCGGGGGGGGGGTTGTAAGGGTAGAGGTGGTCCCATAGGTATGAGGGTCCCAGACCACTAAGGGCTTTAAAGACTAACACCAAAGCCTACTAACCCTCTGCACATCACACCTAATCCGCTCATGCCTGCTACTGTCATATGCCTGCTATTGTCAATCGGCATCTGAAATCACTCCACCCTCCAAGATATAAGGACAGATGGACTCACAGTCTAGCTGTATCTGAAGAAGTGGAGCAGTGACTCACGAGAGCTCCTCCCCTGCCACAGATTTGGCAAGTCTTTAAGGGGCTCCTGGACTCTCGCTCTTTGCCACTGTGCCACAGGTAGCTGCCGTAGAAAGGGTGGGTCCTGGCTGAGAGGGACCTTGGCCAAGGGGAAACAGAAGCTTGGTAGGGGGTGCCAGTTTAAAGGCTTGGCAGCTTCCAGTTCCCTTTCTTGCCAAGTAACACTTCCCTCCCTTGTGGTCAAACGATCTGTGGGACAACCCTGTCTTTCCAGAGTATAAGAACATAAGAGAAGCCATGTTGGATCAGGCCAACGCTCCGGCAGAAAGGTAAGCATGGAGGAAGCAGAAAGGACAAACGCCCACGTCTTGCGTGTTTCCATGTCTGTGAGAAGGACGTGCATGGAGGCATGCCGGTGTGACCTTCCACATGCAGAGCAGAGGCTCTTCCACTGAGCCACAGCCCCGCTCCAACAAATGGCTACAAGCATGGGCGGCTTCAAGAG
>NW_015177964.1:0-1237 GCF_001447785.1 Gekko japonicus
CTGACATTGAACATTTAGTTTGGCCTTTTGTAGAAGTATATAGCTTTTTCCTAAGATTCAGGAGTCTCTTGTCCATATTTAGTTGTTGTAGTTTGACCCAAAGGAGTTCCCTGTCGATTGAATCGAATGCCCCTTTAAGATCTATGAAGGCAGTGTATAATTTCGCCTTACTTCTTTTTACATAATTGTTAATCAAATGCTCTAGTAGAATGCAATGGTCTAAAGCAGTTTTCCCTTTACAACATCCCAGCTGTTCCGGGCCTAAAATTCTCTGTTCTGACACCCATGTGGTAAGCTTAGATAGCAAATGTTTGGCATACAGTTTTTCCATTACAGAGAGCAGGCTGATTGGTCTATAGTTGGAAGGATTTAGACAATCACCTTTCTTGTACATTGGGACCATGATTGCATTTAGCCATGCATCAGGGATAAATCCAGATTTATCAACCATAAAAAAAAAAAGATGAAAGGGGGGTGGCTGATTATACAACCACATCCTAGCCAATGGCCTTCCAGCCACACCCTGGCCACAGATTTAACCCTACATGTGCTGGCAGGGCCGAGTCCTTGACCCTGGGGTGTTAGGGTTGCTAAGTCCAACTCAGTAAATATCTGAGGACTTTGGGGGTGGAGCCAGGAGAAATGCCACTTCCAGGTCAAAGGTCAAGTGATGTCACTTCCCTAGCTCCACCCCTTCTGATGTCCTGCTCCAACCTGGGGGTGACATTCCCCTCCGTGGCCTGTCATTCCAGTTCCAGAACACTCCTGCTCCATCCTTGGGCTGTCATTCCACTCTTGGCCTTGTCATCCCAGTCTCTGAAGACTCCTGCTCCACCCTAGGGCTGTCATTCCACTCCGTGGCCTGTCATTTCAGTTCCTGAACACTCCTGCTCCAACCTGGGGCTGTCATTTCACTCTGTGGCCTGTCTTCCTAGTTCCTGAACACTCCTGCTTCATCCTTGGGCTGTCATTCCACTCTTGGCCCTGTCATCCCAGTCCCTGAACTCTCCTGCTCCACCCTGGGGCTGTCATTACACTCTGTGACTTGTCATCCCAGTTCCAGGATACTCCTGCTGCACTCTGGGGCTGTCATTCCACTCCGTGGTCTCTCATTCCAGTCCCTGAACTCTCCTGCTCCACCCTGGGGCTCTCACTCCACTTCGAGGTCTCTCATTCCATTCCATGAACACTCCTACTTCACCCTAGGATACTCCACCCTAGGACTGTCATTCCATTC
>NW_015177965.1:0-1223 GCF_001447785.1 Gekko japonicus
TAAAAATATTAGCATCATTTCCTTATCTGCATGTACTTCATAATACTCTATTTTATTATGTTTATTATGGTTCTGATGTTATTCTTGATTTGCCTTTTTGGAAGGAATCCGGCCTGATCCTGATGTATTACTTGTGTTAGAATTTTTTTTCAATCTTGTAGCTAGTATTGAAGCAAAAATCTTATAATCCGTATTTAATAGCGATATTGGTCTGTAATTTTTGATTTCATTATCATCCGTATTCGGCTTTTGAATTAATGTTATTATGGCTTGATTTCATGAGTCTGGAATTTTTCCTGTTTTACCTATATTTTGAAATACATTTTTTAATATTAGTATAATTTGTTCTTCATATTTTTGATATATTTCTATTGGTATCCCATCAGGACCTGGAGACTTATTTTTCTTCTGTTTTTTCATTGCCTTGGTAATTTCACATATTGTAATAGGTTCATTTAGTATTTTTATTTGTTCCTGTTTACATTTCTTTTTGTTTTTGTTGTTCATGTAGTTTATTATCATTTCTGTATCTTGTTCTTCTTGATGATATAGCTTCCTATAAAATTCTTCAATTATATTCTTCAAATCCGAAATTTTATATTTCTCTTCTCCTTCTTGGTTTTTAAGAGCTTTTATTATCTTTTTTTCTTCTTGTTTTTTCAGTTTATAGGCTAGCCATCTTGTTGGTTTGTTGGCATTTTCGAATATTGTTTGGTAAAATCTCTCGGGTCAGAATGAGATTCATTTGATGATTCTGAGACTTTTATTTTTTCTGTTCCCGTTAGTGTATTTTTTAACTTATCCTCCTCCTTTCGTATTTGTTTTGTAAGATTTTCATATTCTTTCCTTCTTTTTTATTTTTCCATGCTTGTTGATTAATAAAGCTTTAAATACAAAAACCTAATAAGGATGATAAATAAATCAAAAATTACAGACCAATATCACTATTAAATACGGATTATAAGATCTTTGCTTCAATACTAGCTACAAGATTGACTGTCAAATTCCTTATCTTTTATTAGGTTTTTATTTATCCTCCGTCTTGTCTTACGCTGCTTATCTCTTAATGTTAACAATAATGGACTATGATCTGCAAATGTATTAGGTGATATTTCCAAGTCTATTATTTCTCGGATTATTGTTGTAGATAACCAGACCATGTCAATCCATGACCAAGAGTTATGTCTGGCCAAATATAATCGCTTTTATCTATATTTCTTACT
>NW_015177966.1:0-1249 GCF_001447785.1 Gekko japonicus
CTCTTTTGCTACGAAATGACCCCTGGAGAATAGACAAAAAAAGATTAGGAACAGAGCCACACTGGAAGCTCACGATGAGCCCCTATCCACACTAGCCCAGTCCCAGGCAACAAAAGGGTTTTTCCTTTCCTTTCCTCACACCTGCAGTTGCATTTCACCTTGACTGAGGCTCCCACAAAGGATACAGTGGCTTGCAGCTTCTCCACAAAGCGATCCCGCGCAGCAGCTGCCTCTGGGCTCATCTGGCAAAGGCGGCCCTCTTCCCACAACCTGAGCGTGGAGGAGAAAAGGGGCGGTGGGGAGGGAAGGACAGGAAGAGTCGAGAGAAGTCACAATGCTTGCCCCAAGACAAATGGGAGCAGGTTCAGAGGGAAGGCAACGACACCTCGGGACTGGGAGGGCAGGTCCTTCTTCATTTCATTTATACTTTGACGAAAAATTACTGGGTGACTTTGGGCCAGTCACACCCTCTCAGCCTATCCTACCTGGGAGGGCAAAATGAACTGGAGAATGGCATAAGCCACTTTGGATACCCACTGGGGAGAAAGGCAGGGTATAAACAAGAGATTTTCCTCCAGGCCAGACCAACCCAGGGATCCTGCAGGCTTTTTGACTTTCCTTGGGCATTTAGCAGGGATCACTGGGGGGGGGCGGTGTTTAGCTGTGGATTTCCTGCATTGTGCAGGGGGTTGGACAAGATGACCCCTGGGGTCCCTTCCGGCTCAATGTTTCTAAGAAACGCTCAGGATATGCCTGCCAACCTCTCCCCACCAAGTTTAGATGCCAGGCATCAAACAGCCAAGCACTTTTACAGTTTTCTGCTTTAGAGATTCAGGGAAACCATGTCGTTTCGACTTTCTCCAGGAGGAGTAGCCCCAAAAGAAGGTCTTGCTTAACCCAGAAATGCAAACTGTTTCCAGGTGTGCAAGACAGCTGTTCAGACCGTCACTGCATGCACACAAAAGCTTATCCCCAGATGCACAGTACGGCGCGGCGACGGGCGGATTCTCAGGATGCTCCGAGCCGCCCGATCCCTTTTCCTTTCTTTGGGAGCCCCTCCGATCTTGGGCAGGCTCCGCCGGACCTCACGGAGAGAGGGACAGTGACAGGGGGCTTGTTTCGGCCCCTCCCTGTGCTGGCAATGTGGGTGGTGTCCATTACTGCTCCGAAGCAGGAAAGAATAGTGGAGTGGAACCTAGCCATGACCATCCGACCTTTTTAATTTTGTTTGGATTATAATTTACTTCAC
>NW_015177967.1:0-1218 GCF_001447785.1 Gekko japonicus
TGGAAATCATCAAGACCTAACCGAGTTTGAACAGAGCCACATGTACCTATATATGCCCCATGGAAAACCTTTAGAATACTAAAAGGTTTCCCTTACTCGAAAACTAGTCAAATCCAACTCTAGGGGGCGGTGCTCATCTCCATTTCCAAGCCAAAGAGCCAGCGCTGTCCAAAGACTTCACTGTGGTCATGTGGCCAGCATGACTAAATGCTGAGGCACACGGAATGCTGTTACCTTCCCACTGAAGTGGTCCCTATTTATTTACTTGCAATTTCTTGCTTTCGAACTGCTAGGTAGGCAGGAGCTGGGGCAAGAGACGGTAGCTCACTCCGTCACGCAGCACTAGGGTCTCGAACTGCTGAGCTACCAACCTTCTGGTCTGCAACTCAGCATCTTAACCTCTGAGCCACCGTGGCCCGACCATAAGGAATACTATCCTGTACTATATTCCTATCAAGAATACTATAAAGTGATGAAAAGTGCAAGTGGCACTTGACTCTGGCTGTGGTCACACACACTAAGACTGATTTCACACAAGAGCTGCGCCGCGGTCGCGCCTCCCTTTGCTCTGCTTCTATTGGTCAATTTCCCACTCGAAGCCGCACGGCCGCATTTTGACCCACGGCTTCACCCAATTTTCCCCATGGTTTTGTGATCCTGGTTTTTGATGATCACGAAACCACGGGGAAAATCAGGCGAAGCTGTGTGTCAAAATGTGCCCACGTGGCTTTGAGTGGGAAATTGACCAATAGAAGCAGGGCAAAGGGAGGCGTGACTGCGGTGAAGCTCTTGTGTGAAATCGGTCTAAATAATCCACTTTCAATCCACTTTCAGTGCACTTTCCAACTGGATTTTACTGTGTGAACTGGCAAAATCCAGTTGGAAAGTGCATTGAAAGTGGATTGTTTAGTGTGTGTGACCACAGCCTTAATGTTTACCAGTGGGGCACACATGTTCTAATGGGCTATACAGATGTTTCCCAAGTGAGGCATATAGTGGGTTTCCAGGGCCTTCCGGCTAGGATTTAGCAGGATGTAACTCTTTTTAGGATTAAACTGTCAATCTCATTGTCACATGTAAACGTTTCTACTTTTTCTTTTCTTTTTGCAACATAGTGACTTTGTGTGCTTGATGTGCAGGAGTTTGCCATCAAAATTAGTGCCCAAGTCGACTGATGTCCACAGGCACTGTTTCCTTTCCTCCTCTGGTAAAGATAAC
>NW_015177968.1:0-1223 GCF_001447785.1 Gekko japonicus
CCTTATGAAGCATTAAAGAGCCTCACCTCAGGCTGGGGGCAACTGCTGAAAAGGTAATTCCATGACTTGAATAGCCAAGTGTGACTGATGCATCTTAGTATTTTGCTGTATTTCCATGATGTTTTGTGCTTTCAATGCCAATAAAGGTTTTTGTGTGTGTTTTGTTTGTGTGTGTGTGTACTTCCCTGAGATCTTACCGATCAAACCTCAAATAAGGCAGGTACCAACAGGGCATCCTTTTACACTAATTTCAGGGCTTGAGCAAGTTGATCTGTGAAAGCAGAGCAGAGTCTCTACACTGCAGAATTCTATAGCCTGGCTGCTGGAGGAACAAGTTCCCTCTTAGGCTTGTGTCAAGCTCTGGCACATCTATGTACCTATTAGCCTTATTAAGTGAGCCTCTGTTCTTATTGTTTGACTTTCTGTCTTATCACTGTTCTTTTGCCCTCACTTGCCATGTTGCATTCCTAAGGGGGGGGGTGAGTGTTGCTAGAGCATTAGGGAGTATTGCTTGTAACATCTTTAAGGGCACCTCAAGACAGGTTCTCGTGGGACCCGACCTTGACGATTTCCATACCAGGCTACGCTAGATAGGGCAACCATATAATTGTCTGTGTTGCTAAGGAAACGTGTGACATGTGAGTGATTGGTATTTTGGCCTTTTGCCTATATGATGCTTTTCCCGCCTTTGGGCTTCAGTCCTGACAAAGGTTTCAAACCCACAGTTTCTCATATCTCTAATAAACAATACACTGCCAAAAGTGTTTGTGGAGAATGATTTGACTGGGGACCTGACAGCTTGTTACTTAGAAAAGAAACAGAAGTTCTTTATTGTAAGAGGACTCCATGCTAGATAGGAAAGGCACAGTAAAGCCTCCTAACTATCTAAGCTAGAATGGCGAGAGAGTATAGAAAGCATGTCCATCCCTCATGGTGAAGAGAGGAGAGAAAGAAGGAAAGTGACAAGAAGGAAGGAACCCTTGAAAGCAGCATTCTCAGTAATACAGGGAGGAGAGCAGGAAAGGACATCTACCCCTATACTAACTCTCTACTGCCCTCCCCTGAGTCTCCAAAGTCTGTGCTAGCATTAAGCAACCTTGCGTAGTCCACTCCTTCCAGCAATATGGAGAACAGTTGGATAGTTATTGTATAGTTAAAAACTCTTAGGGCTTTAAAAAGCAACATGTGGAACAGTCTGGAAAAAGTCTGTCAGCTAATGATTT
>NW_015177969.1:0-1221 GCF_001447785.1 Gekko japonicus
ATAGCAAAGGGAATTAGAACTATAGCTCCTAAGTTGGGAGTCCCAAGAAGCTGTGGGACATTAGTAGGGAGTCAGTTGAAGTGTCAATCAGTTAAACAAACAGGAATTGGGGGGAAAGGGAGGGCCTGTACATCTCCCTGAATTACAATTGATCTCCACGCTACAGAGATCTGTCCCCATGGAGAAATCAGTTGCTTTGGAGGGTGAGCTCTATGGCAGTATACTTCACTGAAGTCCTTCAAATCAAATCAAATTTATTGTTACGGCCAATTGACCAGCAGTGCAGTGAAACAATACAATAATAAACAAGTACGATCACCAACACTCACAGACAATAGTACCATCATAGTACCAGCCACAGACCCCTATTCAAATTGTAATTCTATTCCCTACATTCTAAGTCTTGTCTAATATTTGCGTCAATCTGTACTTTTTGTTAAAATCTTTCACTTATTTATTACTAAAAAGCAATATTTTGCTACTACCAGAGTTACCGACTTCTTGGGATCTTCCAACAAATATTTCAGCAAATTTTAAATAGTTGTCCAAGGGTTTAAATTGGGCAAGTAAAGGAACAATTAGCTGGTGTCTCTCTCTGAAATAGAGTTTACAATGTAAAAGAATGTGTGTGATTGTTTCAACTTCTTTATCTGCACATAGACAACATCTTTGATGTATAGGCCAACGGAGATACCTTCCTTGGAGTAAGTTAGAAGGGAAGGCATCAAAACGCGCTCCAGAAAAAGCCCATCGATACTTTTGATACGTAATGTTAGAGAGATACGGTGCTGCTGCAAATCCAGGTCAAGATTTTAGGTTACTGTACATCTTGGGTAAAAGCGCTTCATCACCGAAGTCCTTCAACAAACCTGCCCCTCCCCTAAGTATTGCCAACCTCCAGGTGGCACCTGGAGATCTCTAGCTATTACAACTGATCTCCAGATGACAAAGATCAGTTCTCCTGGAGAGAATGGCTGCTTTGGGCGGTGGACTAAGGCATTAAATCCCACTGAGGTCCCTCACCACCCCAAACCTTGTCCTCCCCAGGATCTACCCCTCAAATCTACAGGTATTTCCTAACCCAGAGTACCTGGCTACAGAACTGCTTTCCAGACCCTTGGAACCCAGAAAACATGGGATAGGAGATTGGCTTATGTTGATTTGGGGCTATGCAGTGGTAGAAAAGCTCATCCTAACCTCCATGGGGAGGGTGTTGAATAC
>NW_015177970.1:0-1314 GCF_001447785.1 Gekko japonicus
ATCTCGCCGCGCCTTCAGAAGTCGCACTCAGCAGCTACACCTTCCCAATTTATCTACTTGCCGAAGGTTTCGAATTGCTGGATAGACGATGAGCTAGGACAAGGCTTGGCTGCTCACACCAGCACGGGGCTAGAACTGCCAAAGCTTGGCAGTTCAGATGTTTTAGTTAAGCACGAGGAAAATCCATTCTAACCCAGCCGCTCAACAATTTCATGGAGTGCCCACGAGTTCTTGTATAGTGAGAAAGGAAGAAAAGTACCTCTTTCTCTACCTGCTCTAGCCCATGCATAATCTTATAAACCTCAATCATGTCAACCCTCAGTGTCCAAGCTGAAGAGCCCTAAGCGCTTTATATCCCAGTAATATTGACCGTTCATCCATCTGGCTCAGTACTGTCTACTCAGAGAGGCAGAAACTACCAGGGAGCCATCTCATGGGCCAGGTGGAGTGGAAACACCTTGGGAGCAAACCAAGCGAAGAAGGAGGAGGAGGAGGAGATTGGATTTATACCCCAGCCTTCATTACCCAAGGGAGTCTCAGAACGGCTTATAATCTCCTTTACCTTCCCCGCCCCATAACAGACACCCTGTGAGGTAGGTGGGGCTGAGAGAGCTCTCTCGAGGACTGCTTATGAGAGAACAGCTCTGAGAGAACTTGTGACTGACCCAAAGTCACACCAGCAGCTGCATGTGGAGGACTGGGGAATCAAACCCGGTTCTCCCAGATTAGTGCCCACGCTTCTAGCCACTACGCCAAACTGGCTCCCCGTGCAACGTTCCTGCCCACTGGAGCGACAAAGGGCCCCGGCAACCGGAGCAGCCCTCACAGCTTAACGTCTTAACGTCTCGTTTCCTGCCCTGCCTGCTTGGGATCAGAGGTGTTCACTTTTCTCCGCATCAAGGGCGTTGCTGGCGGGTGAAACAGTCCTGAGTTTCTCCTGCCCCCGCTTGGAACAGATTTCCCTGGTCGAAACTACCAATTTGAGCTTTGGGGGAACAAATTGAAGCTTAAGAGACGGCTGGGAGCTTATTAAAAACTGAGCTTGATGGGTTATAAGTCATTCCCAGAACAGCTGCAGATGCCGTACAAAAGGGCCTCTCACATTAAAGACAGTTGGGGACTGGTGGTGACTCATCCGGAGACGGCCCCTCATTCTTTTCAAGGAAGTGGGCAAGGACGGGATTCATACACTCCCCCTTCTTGCTAGGGTTGCCAGCCTCCAGGAATAGCCTGGAGTTCTTCCAGAATGACAGCTTAACTCCAGACAACCGAGCTCAGTTCCCCAGGAGAAAAGGACAGCTTCAGTGGATGGAC
>NW_015177971.1:0-1252 GCF_001447785.1 Gekko japonicus
TCCATGTCCATCCATTTGTTTCTTTCTTGGTGTATAATATTTTTAGGTTATTTGGTGTACATTTAGGGATGCCTTCTGAAAAGTACGCAGACGGAGAGTGATTTCAGCAAAGCGTACTTTATTTGATCAGGAACAAGACAACTTTGGCCGGCTCACAGGCCAGCTTATATCCCCCGAGAAACCGCCACCCAAAACACACCCCTACTTCCCTATAGTTATTTACAGTGGCCGAGAGTCCCATAGGCTCTCGGCCGGGAACCTAGCCCCCTGATTGGAGCGGGCTAGGATCCGCATAGTCCATTGTCTCTTGGAGCGAAGCTCGACGTTTGTCTCTGGACTTGTCTGGACTGGATACATTACACCTTCCCTTCAAGCAAATATGGTATTTGTTATTCTTCTTGCTCTTGAATTTCTCCCCCTGCAATTTGAGGCATTGTCCCAAAGGGGTAAAGCTGGCTTCTCACCCCAGGCACTGAGATCTCCAAGGCAAGAAGCAGGTTTATCCCCAAACTCTAACTCTAGAGCCAGTTTGGTGTAGCGGTTAGGAGCGCAGACTCTAATCTGGGAAAGCCGGGTTTGATTCCCCACTCCTCCACATGCAGCTGCTGGTTTGACCTTGGGGGAGTCACAAGTTCTCTCGGAGCTGTGCTCTCAAGGCCAGTCTTTGAAAGAGCTCTCTCAGCCAGCCCCACCTCCCTCACAGGGTGTCTGTTGTGAGGAGGGGGAAGGGAAAGGAGATTGCAAGCCGCTCTCAGACACTTTCAAGTAGTGAAGGGCAGGGTATAAATCCAATCTCTTCTCTTCTTCTCATATAGGGTGACCATATTTTGAAAAGCAAAAATCAATCAATCAATCTCCTCCTCCTCCTCCTCCCTGTGTGCAGAGACCCCATGCGGTGCTGGTGGATACAGAGCTCTGCAAACAGCAGGATGATTTGTGGGAAGTACCTGGGAAGGGCGGAGTTTGGAGAGGGGAGGGACAACTGTGGAGAAGTGGTATCACTCCCAGACTTCTGTTCCTCTGAGACTTCACTGGTCTACCAGTGGGGTCTGCCCTCTGAAGCTACTGTTCCCTCCAGGGGAACTGATCTCTAGCTACTGTCCCCTCCAGGGGAACTGATCTCTTTAGTATGGAGACCAGTTCTGATTCCCGGAGAACTTCAGGCCCCACCTGGAGGCTGGCAACCATACTATCAGCTCAATCCTCCATCGAGTCACACCCTTCTAAATCAAAGGAAGACAGGGTGTAACTG
>NW_015177972.1:0-1233 GCF_001447785.1 Gekko japonicus
CAGTGGGACTTAGTTCTGAGCAGACGTGCCTAGAGTTGGGCCATCGGTCTGTTAGGCCTGCCCCCATGCCTGCTGTGAGGACAGCGTTGCTCAACAGCAGGTTTCACCATTACGGAACAAACTGCCCTGTGTGCCTGGGTCATTGCACCAGAACACAAAGAGACGAGTCAGACGTGTGCACGAGACATTTCTCATTCCCCCGAAATTATTTTTTACCCAAAAGACAAACATTAACGCTCTTACAGTGTTTCCTTACAGTATCTCCACGATGCCCCCCCTCCCACTTCCACCACCCATTAGGGGTCAGCACTGGGGCAGTATACAGGGACGCAATGCACAGCCTCTGTCATCTGGCAATAAAGGCAATCAGTGGCTCACAGGCCGAATGAGAGCCCCGGACGGGCCAGTTCCGGCCCGTGGGTCGTGTGTTTGACACCCCACCATTAGGCTACCCTGCCTCCAGTTGCCCATACTGGTTAGAAATAAGGAGGGGAAATGGGTCGATTATAGAATTTTAGAATCCAAGGGCCCTGGATATGAGAGACTCACTTCTGTGTGGGAAGTAGTCTTAGGTACATTTGCTAATGTGGAGGAATAATAAATGCAGCCCCGTTTTAATCTATCAAAGTTCTTCACACGTACAGCAATTCTGTAAGGGGGCTGCTAGGGTTGCCAGCCCCCCGGTGGGAGTGGGGGATCCCCCTGAGCTGGCCGGAGGGAGGGAGCCCCACCCTCAACGACCGCAGCCAAGCACGACGTCCCCGCAAGATGATGTCACCACATCCTCCACTCCCAGGGAGCTCCTTCCACACACTGCCGGCAGACGAAAACAACCTGGCAATCCTAGAGGCACCACTGGTGCCAGTGCCGGGGGTCAGGCGCTTGGGAGTGCTCCTGGATGCCTCCTTAACAATGGAGGCCCAGGTAGCAGCCACTGCCACGGCGGCCTTTTACCACCTACGGCTGATCAGGCAGCTGGTTCCCTTCTTCGAACGCAATGACCTTCCAACAGTGATCCACGCAATGGTCACCTCGAGATTAGACTACTGCAACGCTCTCGACATGGCGCTGCCCTTGTCCCAGATCCGGAGGCTGCAGCTAGTGCAGAATGCCGCGGCCAGGCTGTTGTTGGGTCTCTTGATATGGGACCACATGCAGCCTGTGCTGAGGACACTGAACTGGCTGCCTATAACGTACCAGATTTGGTTCAAGGTACTGGTGCTAACCTTTAAA
>NW_015177973.1:0-1233 GCF_001447785.1 Gekko japonicus
TGCTGAGAACTGGGAGTTTTCCCAAAATGTGGGGGGAGTGGGGTACAAGGGATGAGGGGGTCATAAAGGGTCCATATACATATTTGGGGAAAGGAGCCCAGGGAGACACTCACTCCAATTTCCTTGGATGAAGTTTCTTTTGGTGCCTCTTTGCATTGCTTCTCTCCTATTCAGCTGAGGAAATAAGTCGGGCAGCTGCTCTTCTTCTGGCCCTGTCATCCTCCCCTTTCCTTCTTCTGACATGTGGCATATCTGGACTGGAGCCCTTCCCTGCCCTTTTGTTCTCCTTCCTCCCCACCCCACATCTGTTGTAAAATAAAGGCTGTTTCCATACAGACATTGAACACAGTTTCCAACTGCCTGGTGTCCCCCTACCACCACCACCACCACAAGCTTCAAGTTCCACACAACATTGTCCTGCAATCATTCACTTTCCAGCTTTTCCCCTACCTCGCCGCATTTCTCCCCAAACCTGCTTTGGTGGAATCTTGCTGGAAAGATGGTACCCAGCCTTTAACCATGGTGCAGACAGGAAGGTGCAGGAAGGTCTCTATTATTTCCCACCAGCTTCGAGAATTCACACAGGTGACGGAAATGAATTTGCCCTGGGTTTCAACTCAGGTCCAAACACACCCTGACAGTGTCCTCATGGCCACAACAAAGACTGTGCCACCCTTTTAAGTGATTTCAAAATGCCATTCTTAACGATGAGAGCTTCCGGGGCACAAAGCACCTATCGCCGTCTTAACCTCCCGCCCCTCTCCTTTTAAACATTAGACATAGCTGTACCATTTTAAAGATTAAACGTAGACAAAGGTCCAGCACCATCCAGTGGTAGGTAGGCTGAAGACCACATGTTCCTGCTGTGCTTTCAAATGTGTCGCTGACTTGGAAGATGAGGCGTCTATGGCTTCTTTGGCATGCTTCCTCCCCCTGTCCTGCCCTCCACCCCATCTCTCACCTGCTCTGAGGCACACCTGAAGTCTTTTCATCATCCTTCTCTTCACCTGCCTCTCTAAGCCATGCTCATCAGACACAGAATCTACAGAAGCTAATGCTGACCTTCCGTAAATAAAAAGCTATAGCAGCAGTGACACCTCCTGGCCACTGATGCACTGCATCACGCATACATAACCTCGGTGATTTCAATAAGTAGTTTACGTACAATGGCCCTTTTGTGTCACTACATTTCTGGCACTGCTGCCACAAGTACCAAGAGAGCATCCTGCACAT
>NW_015177974.1:0-1260 GCF_001447785.1 Gekko japonicus
TCAAAGCTCAAAAATAGCAGCATCGTTGTACTTGTTTTTGTAAAAAAAATAGGTAATGTCATTCTGCAGCCCACAATGTCTCAAATACAATCAGCGTGATTGAGGGAGTTAGATGGGGGTGCTATTACCATGTTTCCCCAAAAATAAGACACTGTCTTATATTTATTTTTTCTCAAGAAGACACACTAGGGCTTATACCACAAATGCATAGAAATCCTGCTAGGGCTTATTTTTGGGGTAAGTCTTATTTTCGGGGAAACAGGGTAGTACCCTGTCTCCCTAAACACGCTCACCAGAGCCAGTGCTTTTCTCAGTGTTACCTGCCATGCAGATCTGGGGTAGTTTTGGAAGGGAAGCATAATTAAATTGATATGCCCAGAAAAACAGTGTAAGGGCCTAGCTTTCTAACCAGTGAATGATGTGAGCAACAATCCAGTTCACGGTCTAGATCGCTGTGCAGCAGACAGACAGATTGGGGGGGGGGCACATACAGCTCCATTTCTTAGCTCGCAGAAGGCAAAAGGCAAAAACTGCATCCAGCCAGTTCATATCTCTCCACACAAGATGGCCTGAATTTATAAGTGGCTGGATGAGGTATTGCAGTTTTCAGCCCAGATGATCCAAGAGGAGCCAGTAGTATCCCATCATGCCTCATGTAACTGCTGGCTTGGCTCCTCTGTCTGAGTAATGCATCAAGTTGAGATGTGCACTGGTTGCTTAATCTGCTTGCTCACCTGCCTGTCTCCAGGCTGTCTGCTAGTGAACGCAGTATCCAGATTCGTGAGGAGGGAGGATTTATAACTAAGGTGGGGGCATGAGAGTTGGTTTCAATAACAGATTTCCCCCCCCCCCATATAACATTCTGTTTTGAATTGTGTTACGTCACCTTGCCACCTGTCTTTGCACTCTGTGGATTCTTCAGGATTGTGTCCTTTCCCCAGACAAATCTAATTAATACAAAGTAATTGTTCATTGCTCAGGTTAACTAGTACCTCCTTGTGGTAGGCACCTTTTAAGTCAGCTTGACATGACACTCTGATCATCAATGTCTTGGTCACCTCCTGCTGTATGTGCTGGAAGAACTGGGGGAGGCGAGTGCGTGACAGCCCTCCCCCCATTGTGACGGGATCCAGATGAAACCTGCTTCTGTACGTTCACAAACAACATTTTTAAGCCCTCTTTATTTTCAGAGCAAACCTTTGAAATACTGGCCATAGAGAATGTAAAGTAGTGGGTCCAGACGTGTTGATAAGTGAAACA
>NW_015177975.1:0-1183 GCF_001447785.1 Gekko japonicus
CACACACTTCTTTTGAAAATATCACCCAGGGTTCAGGGCTGGAGCCAGGGACAATTCAACAACTTTAAACATTTAAGAACGGTCACAGCCTCCCTTTCCGCTGTACAAAACCAGCTTTCGAGGTGGCTAACCGAGTCAATCAGTAAAACAAGACCATTTTTTAATGGAAAAAAAGAACATAAAACTCAATCAAGTGCCATCGCAGCAAGCAAACTGACCCAGGCGCTGGCGGCAAAAACAATTTGTGGCAGCAAAAATACATCAAGGAAGCACCCCCCCCCCCGAGAAAACACACAATACACTACTAAAAACCAAGAAGCGGGCTGTAAAAACGAAATAAAGTTAAGGGATAAAACAGTTACAGGCTTTCTGGAACAAGATGGATTCCAGTTGATTCTGGGAGGCCTGAAGCGAGAGGACACGGTGCCCTTCCTGGGACAGGCAGTCCCAGAAAGTGGGAGCCATCAAGGAAAAGACCCCGTTCCAAACACCAGCCAACCCGACCACTGGAAATCTAATTCAGGAGCTTCTCTGGCTCCTTAGATATTAACGAGCATTGCCCAAAGACACCGGCCATGTCTTTATCATGGGGCTGCCAACCTCCCGGTGGTGCCAAAGACAGTAGCCACAAACAACACCCACCAAGGGAAGACCACCTACAGTTCACAACTATGTTCAAAACTATATATTGCATTCATTGAAATACCAAGAAGGATTAGTGGTCACAACCCAATAGAGTGTATAGACATTGACCCATCAGATTACTCATGACAATTAAACACAGAGAAAAAGAAGAAGAAGAGGAGGAGGAGAGTGGATTTATACACCGCCCTTCACTACCCAGGGGAGTCTCAGAGCGGCTTACAAACTCCTTTCTCTTCCCCTCCCCACAACAGACACCCTGTGAGGCAGGTGAGGCTGAGAGAGCTCTTTCAAGAACTGCCCTTTCAAGGACAGCTCTGACAGAACTAGGGCTTGCCCAAGGTCATCCAGCAGCTGCAAGTGGAGGAGTGGGGAATCAAACCCGGTTCTCCCAGATTAGAGTCCTCGCGTTGAACCACTACACCAAACTGGCCCTCACACCGAACTGGCTCTCTTAACATATCCATATTCAAAACCAACATATTCAAAACCAAAACCGTAGGCTCTCCTGTAATTCCATACATAGATAGTGTCCGTAGAC
>NW_015177976.1:0-1427 GCF_001447785.1 Gekko japonicus
TATTACATTTTTATCCTGCTCTACCCCCCAAACCGAGGACGGTGTACATCAGTGCCAGCTATGGCTGCCATAAGTGTGGTGTATGTCTCTAATTGCTTTGCATTCCTTTCCATGCGCTTAATTGCATCTGAAAGAACTTGTGACTGACCCAGGGTCACACCAGCAGCTGCGTGTGGAGGAGTGGGGACTCAAGGTCACAGGAGGAGTTGGTGTGTCTAGGTTTCGTGGGAAGCTCTTTTCCCAGCTTGGCAGTCATTAGAGAATGCCCACGTGCCGGAGCCCATCTAATTTGGTAGTAGTTGGGGGGGGCGCATACGAATGTTCTATATCCTATTATGCGCATAGGTACCCCGCCATTCCTAACAGTGTTCATGTTACTGCATCTATAGCTTTTCAATAAAAGTAAAACCTTCCTAGAAGCGTGTACTTTGTTGTCTTGCTGTGGATCCTGACACCTGTTTGAGGTGACTCGTAAGATTAATGAAGTGACTGTGGAGTTGGCCCTTCCCAAGAATCTAAAACATGTGCATCCTGTTTTTCACCACAGTCTTCTCAAAAAGGAACCAGGGCCCAACGTCTGGCGGCTGCATCATCCCCGGCCGCCCCCTCTGATGGTGAATGATGAACAGCATTTTGAAGTCTCTCACATCCTGGATTCGAAGTGGAATCTTTGGCTTTGAAACGGAGATGAGCACCACAACCCTAGAATCAGATTCGACTGGCTTTCGAGCAAGGGAACCTTTACCTTTACCTAAAACCTTCCTAGAAGCGAGTACTTCGTTGTCTTGCAGTGGATCCTGACAATCAGTCTGTTTTATGCTACAACAACCCTCTGAGGTAGGTTAGGCTGCGAGTGAGTGACTGGCTCAAGGTCACCGGATGAGTTTCATAGCAGAGGGTGTTTGAATCTGGGCCTCCGCGATTCTAGTTTGACACACTAGCTGCTACACCAGGCTGTCTGCAGTAGCTCTCCAGATTTCGGGGGGGGGGGCCCTCCGTTGCAGAATGGTGCACAGTCCAAGAGATCCTGGCTGTAAACGATCCGTGTTCTTTGCCGTCATCACAGTGTTTTGTGTCGAGGCGTTCATTGGAAGCTGATTATATAATTTTTTTGTGTGTTTGTGCTTGATCACAGGATGAGGCCTCTACTTCCCCTTGTACATAGTCTGAAGAACCGAATGGTAACCCCCAACTATGAATTGGTAAGCTTTGTTTAATTTCATTTTATTAAAATGTCCAAAGAAGTTTCCTTGCAGTGGCTGGTCTGCTTTCCCCATCGTCAGGGACACAGGGTGGCCCCTGGGGAGAGGGTTTCTCTATGGTACCCCCTGGTATGCGGCGCCCCTCCAGGCCTGATCCTCTCCCCGGTGTTGTTTAACATTGATATGCCTACCCTTCCCCAGTTGGTCCGGGGGTTTGGGCTGGGT
>NW_015177977.1:0-1299 GCF_001447785.1 Gekko japonicus
GGAGACCTTTACCTTTACCTTTTTACAACGTATAAACTAAAGCGGTGGCTCAAGTGGTTAAGATGCTGAACTGCAGGCTGTGGAAGGTCGGTAGTTCAGCAGTTCGAGACCCGAGTGCACCACGTGACGGAGTGAGCTCCCATCTCTAGTTCCAGCTCCTGCCAACCTAGCAGTTCGAAAGCGAGAAATTGCAAGTAGATGAATAGGTACCACTTCGGTGGGAAGGTAACAGCGTTCCGTGCGCCTTGGCGTTTAGTCATGCCTGCCACATGACCACGGGACAGCGCTGGCTCTTCGGCTTTGAAACGGAGATGAGCACCACAACCCTAGAGTCGGACTCGACTGGCTTTTGAGCAAGGGAACCTTTACCTTTACCTTTTTACAACATATAAACAAAGGAGAACTACTAAATGATACCGCAATGGAGAGCTGCTAAATAATTCGACGTTGTGTCCGATGTTTGATGACAGCGTTTTAAAGTTCATCCTTCATCAGGGCGTTCGCTTTAAGCGGCTGTGGTTTTCATACCCTTCCTGACATGCACTGGGAACAGTAACAATTCAATGCAAAATCAGACGCCGATCTCCAACATGTCACCAGCTTCAATAGCTTCAGACTTGCAGCAGGAGCGGCAGGGTTTTTTGGGGGGGAGGGAGAGTGTTTCAGAAGCAACATCAAACCGCCCAGAGGTGGAGGCTGTAGCCAGGATCCACTCACGGTGGACGGGCCAGGATCCACTCTGGACCCAGCCCAAGGGCATGTTGGAGAAGACGGGCAGCTGACTGACTGGCAGGGGAATCAGCCACAGTCCGTGTGGGCTCCGTTCCAAGAGCCCCCCCGGCTAACATGGGGCCCACGGGGGCCCGGCCCCCTAGTGTTTCTTCTGGGCCCCTCCCTCCTGGGCTGCCCCCAAAGTGTTCCAACTTACCACCTGCACCGTAATTTCATTTGCAGGCGAGGCCCCCTCCCAAAGAATTCCCTAGCTATGGGGCTGGGGGGGCCTACCCTGCAGCTCATCCTCTCGTCAGCAGCATCTTTGTGCTGCAGGCCACCCTGACCCTCCCCTGGAACCTGGAGCCCAGAGACAAAACTGTGCGTTGTGCGATTGGCGTGTCTGAAGAAATTGTAGTGCGGCTGCCGTTCACACCAGCACATCTCTTCTGCTGGGACACATCTCTGCCTGCTAACTGAACGCGTGAACTGATGGCTGCGAGGAGGGGAAGGTTCATGTAGCCCCGGTCATGTAGCTCTGCCTGGCGCAGCCCCCAAGTGACCATCAGCAGCCAAACTGTTTGGTGT
>NW_015177978.1:0-1221 GCF_001447785.1 Gekko japonicus
CTTAGAGGGAACATTGCCCCCAACCATCTGAGCCAATCACTCAGGGATGTGGCCATGGGGCACACACACCCCTTCGAAAAGATCTGCCCCCCCCCAGGAGGGCAAGGGTGGGCCCAGGCAGGACAAAAAAGGTACAATAAGGGAGAGGTGGAACACACATTCCATAACTGGTTGGCAGGGTACACCATCCATTTATCTTGACCGCTGCTGCCACTTAACCAGGCATGGGCCCCGGTGGGTGATACCACAACCATCGACTACAATGAGGCATTCCATAAGTGGGTGTCTCACAGCCCGATGGCCAGGTGAGACCTGAGTAATGATAAGTTGTGGCTGCTAATTGTAGGACCCCCATATCACGGGCAGGTTCAACCCATCCAGGATGGTGAGGGGGGGGGGGCTCAAATGAAATTCAGCCCAATGAGTGTACTGGGAATGTAACCAGGGCAAACGCCACCATACCTGCAGCCGACCATCTGCCACAGCCATCAGCTAAGAGGACGGGGCAGTCAGGTATGTTCCCCCCCCCCATCACCCTTGGGTTTGCTTTTACCCATCCACCTCTTGCTAGACCATTACCCCAACTGAGCTGCTGCCCACTTTCTCCTTGACAGGTGTTGCCCCAGGGCTCCCACAGACTTGGGAAACTTGAAATCTGCCCACAACATGCCCGAAGTAGTCACAGCTCAAGTTGCCAGGGAGTGTGTGCTGCCAGCAGGGCTGCAGGCCCCTTCAGTTCCCCCCATTCTGAACCTAAGGGTGTCACCCCTGGAGGTGGCTCCCAAGAAGGCCTTGGGTGAATTCAGGCTGATCCACCACCTCTCCTACCCAAAAGGGCCATTCGCCAACAATGCCATCTCACAAGAGTTTTGCTAGGTATGATGTATGTCTTTTGATCACACTGTCAGCCTTGTGCTGTCCTGCGGCCCTTATGGGCAGGTGTAACGTGCAATCAGCTTTCTGGATGCTGCCAGTGCAATCTGAGGATTTTTGCTCAAGTTGTATGGCCAGCAGCCCCGCAGCTAGACAATTTGGGGGTGGGGCACTAGGGGGGATGACATCACTTCTGAAGTCACAAAAATAAGTAAAATAAAATAAAAATAGGACAGCGCTCTCCTAGCGCCACCCCCACTACCTTAGGATGGAGATCTTTCCAGTGCCGCCTCTAAAACTGCAACGCACCACAGCCGCGGAGAAGGCCCTGCCAATCTGGTTCCCAAA
>NW_015177979.1:0-1406 GCF_001447785.1 Gekko japonicus
ACATGGCTACCCGTCTTGATCTGTCTCGAATCGAAGGAAGTGATTTTTTAAAAATATGCATTTTGCAAGTGGTCGGCCTTCCCATTGGACGCGGAGGTCCCAGATTCAACCCCCAGAATCTCTGGGTAAAGTTTCGAGAACATGAAAGACCTTCAGCTGAGACTTTGGAGAATTGCAGCCCACCAAAGTAGGCAGAGCTGACCTTGATGGACCAGTGGTCTGAATCAGCCTAGCTCAACTTTGTACATGCCAAACAGGTTCCAATTCCAGAGTTTAAGACTTTGTACAGCCATAGCAGAGGCTGTTGGAGCCAAGATTCTGTACGGAGAGGCTGTTGCTTGGGGGGGGGCAAGAGTGGGAGGGGCTTCTAGTGTCCTGGCCCCACTGCTGGACCTCCTGATGGCACCTGGTATTTCTGGCCACTGTGTGACACAGAGTGTTGGACTGGATGGGCCTTTGGCCTGATCCAACATTGGCTTCTCTTAGGTCCTTAAGGTATAGATTGGAACTCTGGGTCTGGGGCAAGTGATGCTCTGTCTTCTTGGTGCTTGGGAGGGGGCAACAGTGGGAGGGCTCCTAGTGTCCTGGCCCCACTGCTGGACCTCCTGATGGCACCTGGTATTTCTGGCCACTGTGTGACACAGAGTGTTGGACTGGATGGGCCTTTGGCCTGATCCAACATTGGCTTCTCTTAGGTCCTTAAGGTATAGATTGGAACTCTGGGTCTGGGGCAAGTGATGCTCTGTCTTCTTGGTGCTTGGGAGGGGGCAACAGTGGGAGGGCTCCTAGTGTCCTGGCCCCACTCCTGGACTGCCTGATGGCACTTGGTCTTTTTGGCCACTGTGACATAGAGTGTTTGCCTGGATGGGCCATTGGCCTGATCCAACATTGGCTTCTCTTACATTCTTATGTTAAACAAGAAACTGAAATATAAAATACATATGGAGCCCTCCAGGAGTCCTCCCACTGGTTTTCCCCAAGCACCAAGAAGACAGAGCATCACTGCCCTAGGCAGAGCATTCCCTCTATACCTTGTGGCTAATAGCCATACATGGACCTCTGCTCCAGATGTTTATCCCCTCCCCTCCTGAAGCTGTCTGTGCTTGTAGCCACTGCCACTTCCTGCAGCAGTGAATTCCATGTGTTAATGATTCTGTGGATGAAGGACTTCCTTTTATCCGTTCTAACCCGACTGCTCAGCAATTTCATGGAGCACCCACGAGTTCTTGTCTGTGAGAAAGGGAGAAAAGTACTTCTTTCTCGACCTGCTCTATCCCATGCATAATCTTATAAACCTCAGTCATGTCACCCCCTCAGTCGTGGTTTCTCCAAGCTGAAGAGCCCTAACCTCGTTAACCTTTTTTCATAAGGAAGGAGTTAATCATTTTTGGCCCCGGTCACACTGG
>NW_015177980.1:0-1190 GCF_001447785.1 Gekko japonicus
CAGCACTCCTGTCTCCTTTCTTGCAATGATTTTTTTCCTCATTCTCTTGATTTTTTCAAAACCCACTGTTAGGGATCCCATGTGAACTTGGATGGGAGACTTCCAAGGGAGACGGCAGAGGAAGCAATAGCTTCTTGCTTGCCCTGCTTCTTACTTGCTTCTTACTTGCCCTGAAAGCCCCTTGCTGGGGTCACCATAAGTTGGCTGTGATTTGATGGCACTTTATGCACACACAGGGATGCCATGAATCTTTCAGTAGGCGGGTTCAACCTCCATGCCTACCCACAGTTGACCACAGGCAGCTACCAATGGTTCCACAACTGTCCTATAGCTGCTTGGGTCTAGTTCCACCTTTTCTTCCTTGAAAGCTGTCATCTTATCTTCACTCAATGGAGGGTCTGAGGAGAAAGGGAGAGCAGTAGAACTCCCACCAGAGGCCAGTACACATTCATGAAGTGCTGCCTATTCCACTGTGTTGTTATGAGGCATGGCCTGATGGATAGGATTGGGCAGTAGAGCAGCCTGTTGAGGGGTTAGCTCCCCACTTGTCACTGGTGGGCAGGCCGTGGGTTGAGCTGGTAGATATTTGAGCTCCATACCCCACTGCCGTAATTGCAACTTCATAGAACTCTTTGCTACAATTTCTCCAACTTTCCCAAACCCACACCACCATTCTGGGAAAGAGCATTGATTATTCCTCAGTCCTGTCTGTCTGTGTGTGTCTGACAAATACTTTTAGCCTGTCCTTTGAAAGGATGTGGGCAGAATGGAGCGGGTGCAGAGGAGAGTGACAAGGATGATTGGGTGCCTGGAGGCCAAGCCCTATGAGGAAAGTCTGAGGGACATGGGAATGTTTAGTCTCGAGAAGAGGAGGTTGAGGGGGGACATGATTGCTCTCTTGTGGTATTTGAAGGGTTGTCACTTAGAGGAGGGCAGGGAAGTGTTCCTGTTGGCAGCAGAGGATAGGACTCACAATAATGGGTTTAAATTAAGAGTGGGACTGTACCGGCTGGATATTAGGAAACACTTTTTACAGCAACAGCGGAATCAGCTGCCTAGGGAGGTGGTGAGCTCCCCCTCACTGGCAGTCATTAATCAGCAGCTGGACAAACACTTATTCCATGAAGCTAAGAGCAGTATGATTGGTTTCTCCCTCCTATTTAATCCTTACAACCAGGGGTCGTTTCGTA
>NW_015177981.1:0-1209 GCF_001447785.1 Gekko japonicus
ACCAGAATCGCCTCTCTTTCCTGTTCTGATGGAACGACCCTGCAAACACCAGGCCCGGTCTGGGGACCCTGGCTCAGAAGAAAGGGCCGGAACACGCAAAAATGCACACTCCTTTTGTTTCCTGTGCAACCCAAACACTTCACTAGCGGTGAGTTCATACCCCCGCTCCCCTTCAAGACAGAACTGTGCAGATTTGTAGATAAGCTTCCTGAAAAGATGGCCACCCTCCGAGCCAATCGCAGCCCACCACACCTATGTTGAGGCTGCTGAGGTGGCCCATGATCCCTGAGCGCCAGTTTGGTGTCGTGGTTAAATGCGTGGACTCTTATCTGGGAGAACCGGGCTTGATTCCCCACACTAAGGGAAACCGGTATGCTTCCCCGTCCTCCTGATCCTCCCACAGAAAATCCTTTCATTTCAGTAAGGGCGTCCAATAGCAAGTTCCACCTTACAATGACCCTGCGTACTTCTGACAATCTCGGTGGGCACCAAATGAAGTCCTGGTGGGCAACCTGGTGCCCATTGTTGCCATGCTGTGGATCCCTGATCTACAGTTGAGCACATGAGCCAAACGTGGTTTGTTTTTCTGATGCCGTCTTCATCCCTACCTTGACGCCCACGTAGTTGGAAGGGATCATCGGTTTCTCCAGTACAGGAAGAGCTGACTCATCGATCGTCTCCCCTGTCATCACTTTAGTGGTCACATCGATGAAGTCCAGACCGAGAGACTTGGACACAAACGGGAAAGAGCGCGAGGCACGCAGGTTGCACTCGATCACCTACAGAGGAGAGAAAGGTGTCCTGGAGATCCTTACATTGTTTCTCAAGGAAGAGCAAAGACTCCCTTGTGGCATCAGCCAGTAGCTTCACTGAATCACAGAAATTAGAAGTCAGAAGGGTCCTAGGGACCATCCACTCCACCCCCGGTGCGCCGTGCTGGATGACCCAAAGCATCCCTGACAAATAATCATCTGACCTCCACTTAAACACCTCCAGGGAGGGAGAACCCACGACAACCGATTCCACCACTGAACTGTCCTAATTTGTAAAAAGCTCCCCCCCCCGAAGGCCCTGCAAATTATCTCCACACCTGCAGGGGTCATTTCGTAGAAAAAGAGGTGCAGGAGCTCATTTGCATAATCCATTTGCATATGCCACACACCCTGTCAAAGGGCAGGCATGAAAGCATGCCTAGGTTCCCTGCCTGTT
>NW_015177982.1:0-1211 GCF_001447785.1 Gekko japonicus
GTATTTTACCTCTTTAAAAACATTCTACCTGTGTCACCTGCTAACTCACCTTTTTGTAATCTGTTGTTCCACATTGCACTATTATTAAGTTGAGTTTCAATATTGTAACAGTAAAAAATGATTGCTTTCTTAAAAACAGTTTTACAGATCCCCAGCTGTGTTTTATGCTTTAAAAAATGGGATCCTTTCTGTGGGGTTTTGATGTTTTCAATAAGGAGTATTTTTTGACCCTGATTCCAAATTTTAGCCTTCTTTTTCCAGCATTGCTGAAGGAAGTTAATCTTGAAGCCTGATTTTTTTTCATAGTAGCTAATGTCATGACTGAAAGAACTTCTGGTTTCCATTACTTCTGCTGTAATTTGGGGTCTTTTTTTAACTCGGAAGAATTAAAGGTAATTTGACAATACAGTATATTCCTTTGGAAAGTTTTATGTTTGATATAATATTTTATGTTCCCAGATGTCTTTGTATTGTAGGAGCACCTGTGCCTGGAAAAGTTGGAAGTGGTAGTTTTTAAAAAGCCATGCAGTTCAGGGCTGCAAGAACTGATAGGTTCTCTTGGTAGACTGTCAGGAAAGATTTTAATGATTGTCTACTCAGGGCTTTCGGTTTTGGCGTTCGCTATGGCAGTCGCTCTCCTGGACCTCTGGGAGACGATTGCCAGAACCCGTGGCTAGGGGTGTGTGCGATTGTCTGAATCCCCCACGGGACCCGTTGCGGATGGGTTCAAAGCCATGGGGCACTAGACGGCTTCTCTGCCGGCGATCCTGCCGGTGAAGGGGGGGCCATCCATGCCCTGACGGTCCTGCCGCGGAGTTTCCAGATGGAACTAGAAGCAAACACCGGATCAAGCACTGGGTGATCTAGCGATTTGGCAACATAAGCGAAATAGAAATTGTCTAATCATTGAACTGTGAGTTAAGTTGAAGTGAGAACACTGAAAAGTGCTAAAGCTGCCCCATGGGAAGCAAGGGGGGGAGGGGACTCTCCTCCGATAAGACAGACTTAAAGCAAATTCTATCGTTAAAGCAGGGGGGCAGGCTTTCAAAGCGAAAAAGACTGAAATAAAAGACTTTTAAGAACTTACCAAGTGTAACTGAGAGCTTTAGAGGCTGTGATAACATTTGACAAAAAGTAAACAATTCGTCAAAAATTGTGCCTCCTACGAGGAAAGAGGAGAAAATAGTGAAAGCTAAGGCTACTGGAAGTGC
>NW_015177983.1:0-1204 GCF_001447785.1 Gekko japonicus
AGAAACCAGGGATTGAACCTGGGACCTTCCATGAGCAAAGCAGGTGCTCTACCACAAATCCACAGCCCTTCCCCCAAACTATTGTGCATTGGCCAGGAATGAAACCCAAGTCAAATACTCGGAAGAATGCTATATTCAACCATGGTATTGCCAACATGATGGTATTCTACCCAAATGATGTTACATGTGTTACTTAGAAACATGAATCAGCCTTATACTAAATTGGTTGTCTGGTCCATTTGGCTTCAGCATCAATTCAGCATTGTCTACTGTACTGAATGCTGACTGTGAGCAATCTCTCATTCTAGACACCTGTGATCCCTTAATGGAAATGCCAAGGATTGAACCTGGGGCCTTTGGCTTATTGCAGCAAGTTGATAGTCTTCCAGTTCTGGGAAAATACAGCCTGGATGTAAGGTCAAGATATACGCAAAGGCTTATTCCCAAGGGAATTAACAAATTTAGAGTCCGGTGGCTCTTTTGAGCAAACTTCAGAGGACGGTGGAAGACAGGAAGGCCTGTCGTGATCTGGTACACTGGGTCACGAAGAGTCGGACTCGCCTGTGTGACTGAACAACAAAAAAACAAGGCAGAACAAATTCAGTGCCTGAGAGCCTTGGAATGATGGCATTTAAGTACAACTTGAAAGCTATAAATAAACTACTTGAAACTGCCAAGATGGATAAATTATTTTTGAAAGGACAAAAAGAGGAAAATGTTGAAAATACATGGTCAAGACTTTACAGATGGATTGAAGACTATATTAAATGAACTGTGTATACAACCGAGACAAAACATAGAACATAATAAGAACATTGATAGTAATACATGCAAAAGTTTAAATGGACATGTTAAGGTGTAGAAATGTACCTTTGTTTAGAGAGAGAGAAAACTTAAGAGATAATTAATGGATTGATTCTCCCATTGTATGTTTGTTAGATTTGTTTGGGTTTTGTTGATGTGTTTGTTTGTTGTTGTTATAAAATAAAAAACGTTTGTTAAAAAAAAGTACAACTTGAAAGCTGTAGAGCCAAAATATACCCCCATTTTACCCCTGTGGTAACTGAGGTCTCCTCAGTTAGTGAGCCTAAGATGACCACCTTTGATTCGGCAAAGATGCTAGTGTGGAGTTCCTGTAGCAGCATTTGTCAATATTCATAATTGTCAGTTTCTGCCAGAGCCGTTTTCTATCAATTGAAGCAAA
>NW_015177984.1:0-1240 GCF_001447785.1 Gekko japonicus
AAATGAGGTTCCAGAGACGAGTGCGATCGGTCAAAGAAGTAAAAGCCCAGGGATAGAGAGTTAAGGAGGCAAGGCCGGCTCCTGACAGGGCCCCGGAGGTGGGGGGGGGGAAGTAAAGGGACGTCCCCTCCCCAGACGCAATTAAAGGCACTACTACCGGAGCTGGAGATTTAATAGAAGAAATGATCAATTAACCCAGACAGATACTTAATTAAAAGATTGGAGTTGGGAGGGAGGAAGCGAACAGGTTGGGGAATGAGGTCTGGGAGTCGAAGCCGTCGGCCCGGACGGGTTCCCGAGGTTGACGGCTTTCCCCCCACCCCGAGAGTGGATTTTGACTTAAACCTGACTATTCGTGAGGAGGAGGATGTGATAGGGGGCATTTCGCGAGGGACTTCATCTGGATGGGGCATTGCAGTCTATATCGAGTTGTTCCAACTGTGTTCAATTAGGTCTGTTCTCATTCCAGAATGGAATGATGAACATAAGGACACCAGAAGAGCCCTGCTGGATCAGACCGATGGTCCGTCTAGTCCAGCATCCTTTCTCGCACAGTGGCCAACCAGTTCCTCTGGAGGGCCAACAACGGGGCATAGAAGCCAAGTCCTTACCTGAAGTTGCCTCCTGGCTCTGGGATTCAGTGCCTCTGAATGTGGAGGTTCCCCTCGGTCACCAGGGCTAGTAGCCATTGATAGACTTATTCTCCACGGATCAATCTAATTCCCTCTTAACCTGTTTATCCCTGTGGTCATCACTACATCCCCCGGCAGCGAATTCCACATTTAAGTCGCGCTCTTAAAGAAGTACTTCCTTTTGTCCGTCCTGAACCTAATGCCCATAAGAACATAAGAACATAAGAGATGCCAATGTTGGATCAGGCCAAAGGCCCATCCAGTCCAACACTCTGTATCACACAGTGGCCAGAAATACCAGTGTCATCAGGATGCCCCCGACTTCTAGTCTTTTTGGGAGAGGGAGAGAAATCTCTCTTTGTCCGCTCTCCCCCACCCCATGCATAATTTTATACACCTATATTGTGTGTCCCCCCCACACCCCAGTTGTCTCTTTTCTAAACTGAAAAGTCTTGGACTCTTCAGCCTTCCCTCCTAGGGAAGGTGGTCCAACCCCCTCGTCATCTCGGTTGCCCAAGATAGGTGTTTTCAAGCCAACAGGTGGCAAGACAGGTATCAGCATGCCTGGAGGTTTAGTGATCAGCCAAACAATAGGGACCCCAAGCGTA
>NW_015177985.1:0-1204 GCF_001447785.1 Gekko japonicus
TATTCCTACCATATTTTCTAGAACAGATCGTGGATAGCAAACGTGTTAGGCATTATATGAATTTCAGTGGGTGCCTTGAGGACACTTTCCCCCTCCCAGCACCACCCTCTGTCCCCAACCCTATAGAAATGCGGTAAGCCATTGCAAGTCTGTCCAAGGACTTCCCACTTGGGATGGCCAATGGGTTTTTCTGACCTCCTGGAGGCCAAGCAGAAGTCATAAGAGGGGCTTGCATATCCTTTCCTTTACACTGTCCATAAAGCGTTTACCTTTTCAGAGCAAAAAAACAACAACTAGTAGGGGACAGAGGTTAGTATTCACAATGTTTGTTGAGGAGGTAGTGTCCCCACCATGATGCCAGCTACAAAACTGATTAACAGGCCATGCAGTTGCAGCTCAGAACCTACAGGCTTAGAGACCAGAGAAGTAATCTCAAGTTGTTACTAGAACATTCCTGTATTATATCTTCATAATTCACCATGGAGTTGATGGATGATTTAAAACATATAGAACGCATTAAGTGCACTTTAATCCCATTGTTCCCCATGAGATCTCAGGGGGCCTACATGGCTCTTCCTCCCCCCCCACTACTGCCCTGTGTGGTAGGTTAGGCAGAGATAATGACTAGCTAGCCCAATGTCACCTAATACATTTCCATGGTAACTGGGAATTTCAACCCAAGCTTCTTTGGTGCCGGTCCAACCCTTTAACCACTTCACCTAGGGTTGCCAGGTGAGGCCTGGCAACTGGCGGGGAGACTTACTCATGGCAGGGCCCCTTGACAGCAACAACAGTGCATGGACTTCACTCCTCGTATGCCCAGAAGTTATTTCAGTGTTTCACCGGGGTGTGTGTGTGTGTATGATTCACCGGCATTGTGCCGACATCACTTGTGGGTGCATGGGGAGTGATATCAGTGCACTCGGACACTGCTGATGCCCCAACATTTTCCCACCCATCCCCGGCCAGCTGAGCGGCATCAGGAAAGTGCCTGCTGGCAGCTGGATCCCCCCACTCCCAGCAGAAAAACAAACACGGGATAATAGACAATGGGCAGAAAAAAGAATAATTACAACAACAAGGTTTTTGGGAGACATAATCAGTCAGTGGATGGCCATACCACTGACCTGGCCATACAGTTCATGCTGACTTCTTTCCTGTTCTCTCCATGATAATGGGATTTAAGTACCAGCAATTCCATTTG
>NW_015177986.1:0-1200 GCF_001447785.1 Gekko japonicus
TTTTGGTGGTGTAAGTACATCATTTGCAGACAGTAAAACTTTTTTTTTTACAGTCAAATGGTCCAATAACAACAAACAAAAGGACTTGTAGCACTGTCAAGTCCTGACTCAGCTGTGTGTCAGAGCGTATACAGAGTTCTTATCCCTTTTAGAATCGATGGAAGGAACGGGATTCCTTTGAGCATGTGAGGTGGTCCTTCTGAAGGGTATGTCTTTGTTCTTTAAACAAATCTCAAGGTCATGCCAGCATGGAATATACCATTCTTTCTGGTTTAAAAGCTTTCTAGCACAGGGTTGCCAGGTCCAATGTCCATACTGGCGGAGGGAGAGAGGGTACTTTCTCAGAGCAGGGTGAAACAACGTGACGTGCTGACATGACATGGAAGTGACATCATCACATTTGGAACGTCACATGGTGACATTCTCATTTTGGGGCAAAACTCTATGGTAAAATCGGCATCAAACCATAGAGTTTTCCCAAAAACCAGAGTGTCACCATGCAATGTCCCTGATGCAATGACGTCATTTCCACGTGACATCAGAGAATCCCCCAAAACCAGGGGATCCCCTGCTGGGAACTGGGAAATGGCAGCCCTATTCCAGCAACCAGCTAGGGTGATAAACTCTAGGAAAGCTGGTAGAAATTCTGGCTACAGCTGCCACCTTTTATCCCAATTATAGCTGCTTCTTACTCCAAATATATCAGAGTGGGGCCTTAAATCTCCCAGTGCAGACCGACAAGCGGCCAAAGCTCCTTCTCTGTTCTTCTCTGTCCTCTCCCTTTCCCCAGACGTAGGCTGGTGTCATTCATGCCCCGGGTGTTTTGGAGGATTCCTCGTTTGCGGTGGAGAGGCCTTCCGGCGTGTGGAAAACTGCAGCGCTGAAGAACAAGCCCACCGCTAATATGCTTCTCTTGTTACTTACGGAAGGGCTGTTGAATCTTGTTTACTGCACTGGGGGCAGAGTATCTTGTGTCCTGGAGGGTTCCTGGAACTCTAATTCACGCTGCTTGCTCTGCCAGCCACGCAAGCAGGGTTGTTGACTGCCCTGCTTGCTGCATGTTTCCTCTGTCTGAAAGCTGTTGATTTAATGACCTAGTTCTATTTCATTTCTTTCAAAAATCTTGACTGTGGTCCTTTCAAAAATCTTGACTGTCGTGGGTTCAGACTTAGGGTCACACAGATACTTTCCCCCCAGCAT
>NW_015177987.1:0-1202 GCF_001447785.1 Gekko japonicus
CTCACATATTTGGGCATATTACTAGATTCCGAATTGGGCATTTCTAGGCTTCCTGATAAGCTTTCTTCCCTTCGCCTATTACTGCAGAAAATGCTGGCATCTAAAAAATGCACACTGAAGGAGATGCAATCCCTATCGGGGCACCTCAATTTTGCCTGTAAAGTAGTTGCACCTGGCAGGGCTTTTTGTGCGTGTTTGGCCCGATCTACAACAGGGGTGTCTGCTCCTCATCATCACATTAGGGTTACAATAGGTATTAAGGCGGATCTTGGGGGTTGGTGTCAATTTCTGGAAAAGTTCAATGGCATATCCATTTGGCAGTACCCCCTGTCACCTGGGGACTCTTTGCAGGTCCATTCAGATGCAGCAGGTAGCCTCAGTGTTGGTGTTTATTTTTCAGGCCATCGGTGTGCTCAGCGTTGGCCACAATGTTGACAGGAGTCTGATATCTTGCGAGATCTAACATTTTTGGAGTTTTTTTCCTATTCTAGTGGCAGTGATTATATGGGGCAAGCATTTTCATAACAAGCGGGTCATTTTTTGGTGTGACAACCAAGCAGTGGTGAGCGTCATTAATCGGCAAACTTCTCGCTCTGAGTGGATTATGCGCCTTGTTCGAAAATTTGTTTTAACCTGCCTTGACAGTAACATTTCCTTCTCAGCAAAGTATGTTGCAGGTATCAATAATGACATCGCAGACGCATTATCTCGTTTTCAGGAGAAGAGGCACTGAGGGACCCGGAGCCATTCCCGGAGGACCCAGGGAGTATTCCAATCCATTGCACCTTCCACCCACAGGTCTTACCTTAAGGCCTTCCAAGCATTTTGCTCCTTTCGGACTTCTATTGGGCTTGGGAATTCTCTTCCTTGTTCAGAGCAACAGGTTCTGCGTTACTTGGTGCACTTCAGGAGTCTTGGCCTGTCTCCCAGGACCCTGAGTGTTCATTTAACAGCTATTTCATTTTATAGCAAGGTCGGTGAGTTTCCAGACCCTTGTAATTCTTTTGTGGCCAAGCGGGCATTGAAGGGTTAGAAAAGGTCCTCTCCTTCGGCTTCAGATCCTCGCAGACCAATTACTACAGAATTGCTCTGTGATATCATACAGGTACTGCCAAAAATGTGTTGGTCTTCATTTGAGGTAAGCCTATTTTCAGCAGCTTTCATACTTGCCTCTTTTGGTGCCTTCCGCTGTGGGGAAATCT
>NW_015177988.1:0-1198 GCF_001447785.1 Gekko japonicus
ACATGGAGCAATGGTTTTAAGAGGAGATTTGACAAATTTACCACGGGTAAATCCTTCACCGGCCAAGATATTAATGGACTCATGTGTAGAGGAAGGATTCCTCTGACCATCAGCGTCCGTGGGGCTGATGATGACAAGAGGGGTGGGCTTTGGCTTCCCTCCCCTCTTGTGGGCTCTTCCAGGACATCTGGCTGGCCGCTTTGATGGACCAACAGCCTCTGCCCAGGTAGAGTTCTTCTGATACGTTGCTTGCTCCGGCTGAAGCAACTGCTGCGACAGGCGGGATCTGAAGGAATGTCCATTTCTCAGACTAACCTTTGGTGAAGCTAAAATGGGTGACAGAAGAATGACGGGAGCCGATTTGGCTTCCAATTGGGAAGCCAAGGTGGGTATACAGCAATAAATGAATTCCCGGCATCTCTCTGCTCTTACTTCTCATGCACACACAAGTGTGGGGGCAACTCTATTAAATGTTTCTGACAAATTAAAGAGCAAAGAAGTCAAGGCTAGGAGCGGGGCCGCACACCCCCTTCCAGCAGCCCCCAAGGGTCTCCCCGGCCTCAGGAGCAAGTCAGAGCAGAGTAGAGGCCGGGAAGTTCCCTGGGGACATTTCACCTCCACCACCACCACAACCTCAGTGATCGTCTCTTCTTTGAGGGAAACAGGTGGCTTGCGCCAATCACGGAAGCTGCTAAACTGGGCCAGCAGCAGAAGGGAAGAGCTTCTACATATGGGAAGGGGGGCTCACCAGGTATGCGGCAATTTACCACAAGGAAAGAAAGCTCCCGCTTTTAAAAAAAAAACCCCGAAAAACGGCCAGATGGGGACCAAGTAGTGTTTAGGAGGCCCCGAGTCTTGAGAGCAGCTCAGAATCAGTTAAGGCGGGAGGGACAGAAACTGGACCCCTCAGATGGAGGAACTGAAAAGAAGACCGTACTCCATGCCCCAGAGAAGATTACAAGCCAATGAACAGTCCTGTCCTCAACTGAGTTAAGGACAGGGGAGAGCTAGATTCAATCCAGTACCAGGTGTTCTTTTCTTATATAAGCTTTCAAGAGTCAAACCTCCCTTCATTGGAGCTTCGACTCTCAAAACTCACTTCAAGGGAAGTCTGCGTCGAATCAGGCAGGCAATTTCGGACACAGAGGCCTCTTTGGCACCCAGATCACGACATTCAGCAAAACGTATCGACTGAAAT
>NW_015177989.1:0-1202 GCF_001447785.1 Gekko japonicus
CTGGCTTGGAAACTGAAGAAAATAGAGAGGGAGGCCAGGTGTGTGGAGAAACAGCAGTATTTTTGTTTTCATGCACATCCTTGGTCTGTAGTGCAGTCCATTACTCCATCTGATCCTTCTTTCACTTCATTCTGCTGCATATATAGACCAGGCTTCAGTTTGTGACTGTTATGTCCTAACAAAGGACCACGCACGCAGGCAGCCGCGCACATGGTCTAGCGAACACACGGAGTCATCCCACAAGACATGGGCCAGGCTTCACCTAGACTTTGTGGGACCATTCCAGGGGCAAATCTTTTTTATATTGGTGGACGCTTACACAAAATGGTTAGAAGTGGTCCCAGATCCATCCACCTCATCTCAATCCGCCACATGTGCAATGTGGCGGATCTTCAGCACCCACGGCATCCTGGACTCCTTAGTGATGGACAGTGGGACCGCCTTTACCTCCACCAAGTTCCTAGAGTTCATGCAATATTATGGGATCCGACACATCTGTTACACGCCATTCCACCCCGCAACCAATGGCCAAGCCGAGCACATGGTCCGCACAACAAAGGAGGCGCTGCACCGAATGGATCAAGGGGACTGGGACTACAAACTGGCCGCCTTCCTCTTCAACCAAATAATCACACCACACTCCACCACCAGCCACAGCCCTGCAAAGCTACTCATGGGACGGCACCTCACAATGCGGCTTGACCACCTGCACACCGATAGGGCTCCTGAGCACAGTGCATCCTCTGAGACCCAGATGGCACCATGAGGGTTTTCCCCAGGGGACCCCATGTACGCCCACAACTATGGCCAGGGCCCTGCATAGATCCCAGACAAGGTAATCCGAGTGACGGGCCCCGTATCTTATGAAGTTTCTGAGGATGATGGTCAACTGCTGAGGTAGTACATGGATCAATTACGCTGCCTTCTCCTTCTTGCTAAAACCAACATACCAGAGGACAGCGAGGATGAGCACCTGAGTCAAGAAGAAGGTGAGCTGGAAGATCCTGATGCAGACGCACAACCCCTGGGTCGGTCAAGTGCTTTGGAAGAAGCAGAGGCCAGTGACGCCGCCGAATGGCACCACAATCTGGAGTCCAGCAGCGCACCGACCCCCAACCAAGCAGACAGGAGCCTCCCCCGGAACAACCAGTAACCTGGCCTGAACAAATGAAACCGGGCCCTGAGCTACGCCGCTCAACCAG
>NW_015177990.1:0-1189 GCF_001447785.1 Gekko japonicus
CCCCGCTCAACCCCCACTGAAGGGGGCAGGAGGTGGCCCCAGAGTCTCACCCTCGAGCTACGCCTCCTGGGAGTGGTGATCGCACGCCCGGTTCTCACTCACTCACCTCCGGGTGGATGCACAGGTTCTTCCTGGAGCTGAGCGCCAAGGCCAGGAAAGGCAGCTTCTCTCCTGTCTGCTTCTCATGGAAGTCTAGGAGTTTACGCAGCTCCTCGATAACCTGGGAGAGAGCAGACAACTGTGGGAAAGCTGCTGGGCCCGCAAACTCCCTCGCAGTCACAGAATCCACAGGCCAGATGGTGGACGCTCGGCCCAGTCTCCAAGGACTTCCTCCACAGGCAGTTCAGGCACACGCCAACTGCAAGCCCTCCCACCCCAACGCCCCCCGGCCGTGGTTACCTTCTCAATCTCTGGCACGGTTCGGGAGCAGTAGATTAGTTTGGAGACTTCCAGGGGGTACGCCTGGGAAGGAGAAGAAAGCCGTGTTTGGCTGTCGTGTTCCTTTGGGCTGGGGGGCGGGGGTGTGCCTAGTTTTGAGGGGAGCTGGAGGTGTCCGCAAGTAGCTCTGGGAACCACATGAACAACAGGCAGAGCTAAATTATTCTGCCCCCCCAAGAAGAACCACGCTTTGTAAGCCTCAGAGTACCACGCTTCTCTTGCAGCTGATGAAACTCCTTGTTGTTTGGAGCGGGGGGAAAGGACTTGTTCTTCATGCAGGGTTGCCTGTTTTCATAAGGCTAGATAATAATTTAGGTGACCCCCCCAAAAAAAGCTATTTTCATGTCACACATGGTTTATGTTATTTTGTGGTACTTCCAAAGTATACTGAAAGGTGAACGCACACAGAGATGCGCAAATGGCGGATAGCAAAAGCGCATGTGTGTTCTCAGCGCCTCTGCTGAGGTAATTTTGGAGCTTATTTAAGGGCAGCAGGGACGGCCGAAAAGACAAAACAGTGGGTTCTCAATCAAATCAAGCAAGCAAAAACCTCCAAAGGAAGTTTAGAAAACTTATTGAGGGTCAAAAGTTAAAAACATAAACAAGTATAGACAAAAGAGTGTTTATTTCAAAAATGTATAAAAAACCTTGCAGGGGCCCAAATAAAGCCTCATAAAATGTTCAATGTGACAAATGCACAGAAAAAAACAGTGTATGACCTAACGCGTTTCGGCTCACGAGAGCCTTCTTC
>NW_015177991.1:0-1212 GCF_001447785.1 Gekko japonicus
GTGCAGACAATAGACCTCAGAATACAACCAATATCTGATGCATCAGTGGACAGTGACATCAGGGATAACTCACCTGTGTGGTCAACAAAGGGGAATCCCACTGGTCGTCATTTCACCCATGGACAGATGAAGAGGAGAGGTCCACAGCAGCAGATACTGTTTAGTTACAAGTCTTTTCAGGAAGAAAACGAGGGTCCTGGTCACATGGGCCGGAAAAAGCGGGTGGGGGAGCGTGGCTGTTTGCCCCGGAGCACAATAATGCGCGGCCGTCTGATCACACGTCCTGTCGAGGTCCCATGGTTAGGGGGTGAGGTGCCGATCACACGGCTATCCAGCAGCGCGGCAAAGAAGCGGCGTGGCGCGATCACAGCAGCAATCGCTAGGTGCCGCTCCCATGGCAAACGGGTGTTCGTTTTACCACAGTTTGTGCGCATGCGCTGTTGGGCGCTTTTGCGCATCCTGCAGAGACTTTGGGGGGGGAAGCAACCCTTGTTTGTGAAGGAACATCGGCGGGCGCCAGATGCCACGGGCGTCCACCGGAAATGCGATCAGACGCCCGCCCTTGCCCCGCGGTGTCTGGAAACCAGTACCTCGTAGGTACTAGTTTTTTAGTCTGCATCTTCGGCGGGACGCCATGGGATAGCCACGTGAGCACTACGCTTCCCAGATGTTGTGGTATGATCGCGCCCGGAAAATCCACCTATCATCCGTATCTTTAGCGCAGCAAATGCTGTGTGTGACCGGGGCCCAAGTAATTGTAAACCTGGGACACTGATACTTCTGTGTTTGTAGTGAATGCAGATATATTTCCCCATCTCCTGTTGTTTTGGCCTTGTTCTTGTTAAGTACATTAAGTGTCAAATGAGGCTGCATAACTTGAATAACACAAGAGAGACTCCCTGCTTAAAAACCTGTTACGCCCTGCGTTGTATCCTTCACTATAGTGGGATGTTTTAGGGCTAAGGGTTTAAAGACTGTTTTGTGTGGGCTTTTGTGACCCAGAGATAAATGGTTCTACTGTTTACTAGCCAAGGCATCCATGTGAGTGCTGACAAGTAAATACATAACATTGCATCATTTGTAGACCAAGAAAAAGATTTATTTACTTGATACAAGGCAATTAAACAAATGCCTATGAACGCATCACAAATATTTATTAGCAATACAAATATAGATATTTCTCATGAAAATGTCCATTGAAAGTTTTTTTTT
>NW_015177992.1:0-1203 GCF_001447785.1 Gekko japonicus
TCCACAGCTTAGAGGGACCATTGTTTGCAAGACCAGGAAACAAAACGGGAACAGTGAAAAATAGCCAGGTTTTCAGTTGAGAACTGAGACTGAGCATATGTGGACATTCATGTTCCTGTTTGATAATGCAGTTTGTTTCCTGCACTCTGCTTTCCAACTCTCCCTGTTGACCTGTGCATCACAATTCATCTCCATGTACTGGAGTGTAAAAACACATTACCCAAAGGAAGCAAAACTCTGCCGGCAGCAAGGAGTCTATGTGTGACTAAGACTGGAGAGGATTTGCAAAATGAACTACCTGCTAGAAATCTTTGCAAATTCCAAAGGAACAGGAACACGGGTCGGGATTCTCAAGGATATTTGTGGGTATGATGAGCAAGTGGAATGTGGCAAATATTGACAAGGACATGACCCAACTCAGAGAGAAAGTGTGGGGCAGTGTCACACTAGGACCTGAGAAGCCCAAGTTCAAATCCCCACTGCCCCATGAAACATACTGGGCAACCTTGGACCAGTCACACACTCTCAGCATAACCTACTTTACACAATTATCATAGATTGGGGAGCTTCCTAGAGGGAGGGAAGTGACATCACTTCTGGGTCTTCACCCTTATCTGGGGAGAAGGAAAAGAAGAAACTGTCCTTCCCATACCAGCACACTTTTGGATGAGAATTTTGGAAACATCCGTATTCCCCCACACACACATTCATTTCATCCGCCATGAAGTGCAGTCAAGTGCAATTGTATCCCTGAACACCGTAGAGCACACAGCCTATCAACTGTTGACATCTGCCATGCTTGATTGCATGCAGGAGGTGCAACCTATGTAGATACCCAGCGTGCGGCAGTGTGGGGGGGGGGGGGGGATCTGTAATTGCAATCTCCTTTCCCAGCACTGGAGTCAATTCTTTAAAAGATTTCACAGTCCAATAAATATCCCCCCATCCCACCCCAACTTTTATTTTCATGGGGTGCAAGGTACTTTCATTAATCTCCTTTTTGCCCATAAAATAGTCTCACTACAAAAGACCTTTACAGGAACCTGAAATAAAAGTGGGTCATCTTCACAGGAAGGCATCCATGCTAGATGTGCATTACTGATCACTGAGGAGCTCCAGGGGATCTTAAAAATAACGTCAGGGTGAGATACCAGCTATTTCCTGACTGCCTCAAAGCTTGAAGGCTGAGGGAGAGAAATGGAT
>NW_015177993.1:0-1154 GCF_001447785.1 Gekko japonicus
GATGTCTTGTCTGCAATCCACCACTTCTGACTTCCTCTGAAATGCTCAGTCACAGAGGAGCATTGTGTATGTCTAGGGTGCGCTCTCATACGAGGCAAGTGTGAGGCCCAGTACTCCTGACACGAATGCGAACGTTCCCCAGAATCCTATGCAACATTCTATGATTCTGTGACAGAAAACTAAAAATAGCAATGGGGTCTCTGAAGGTGAAAAGTGTGTGTGTGTGTTTTAAAGCAAAAGCAAAAATGTTTTGGTGTAGCGAAAAGAGGGGTTTGTACTCTGGAAGGTCTTGGATTTGAATTTCACCTCAGACATTGCCTCTAGCCACTCTTCTCTCAGCTTGGCCCACCCTTGTCTGCCATAATGAAAGCCTACCCTATAAACCCATTGAAAAATTATGACAATAACTTGAAGGAAGTGCTCCAGATGTAAAGTAAATACTAAGTATTATTAGTATTATTTAGCCTAACCAGAGTATCAGAACTGACCCATCTTTTGCTGATGCTGTGAGGCAAGAGTTCTAGTTGCGAGCTTGTCTGCAAACACAATAGCGGGTGTGGGGTGGCTTTTGTCAGCCCTTTCAGTGGTTGTCACTTGATGAGCTCAAAGATCACTGCTTTTCTAGATGGCTTCCGGCCTCAGGTTCAAAGGTTTTGTGTGAAGCACTTGGGTTCTTTCTCAGTTTGCTGCTCGGAAAAGAGGAAGTGTGTTTGGCTGTCTGGTGTTTGTTGTTTCTGCTTATTTCCATTTCTGGGACTTTGAGTCACGGATTTTGAATCCCTGGTTCTTTCTCATAGCCATATTTCAGACAAATGAGCAATATTAGAAGGAAAAGAGGATGGGTGTTGGGTGGAAAAACACAAGTTTGATCATCAAGGACACTTGACTAGCCCTTACATGCTGGTGTCTTGCAAGCAAGGGTTGTGAAATCTAAGGGGATTTGGCCTTGTGATAGCATCGTCCTTCACCCTGCCCCTGACTTCTTTCTAGGCCTACTCTGTTGAACACAGTTTGCAAAATCACATTCTTTATTCTGGATTAACAAATCCAGCATTGTTTTCCTACCTTCTGACTCTTTCTTCACAATTATGAGCCTGATTTTGGATTGTCAGTTTGTGGGTAAACGTACCTTGAAAGGGAAGATCTTCCAAAGA
>NW_015177994.1:0-1173 GCF_001447785.1 Gekko japonicus
GAAGTGGTCTGGATAGCATACACGTCCTGGAGGGGACACGACAAAGTGTTTTATGCGGATATACTAGCACGGAGACCGGGCTGCAGAGATGGCGGGATAGCATAAAAGTCCCACCCGCAGTAATAAGCAGCCCACTAGCCTGCAGACAAATTGGGGATTTTTATTACACTTGTTTAATTATAGATTTCACTCCCAACAAAGGTGAATAGAGGTACTCAACAAGGCCCTGCCCCTTCCACGTACGCACACACAGCACATCAGAGGAGTCATGAGAGATCTGTTTATGGGTATTCACAATTGTCTTACACATTAAATAAATCTGTGTTGTAAATTTCCTCCTCACAGCCACTCTCCTCTTCATATGGATTGTTGTTACCATGTTTCATTAATTGTTAACTGGTGCTACAACTTCACAGGTAAACCATGTTTGCCTATATTGCTCAGCTTTTAAAATCCACCTATTATCCCAACTGAAGTAATATAATGTCTGATTTGTGTGTAACATCTGAGTGTCTCGTTTGCATACAGTGGCCACTCCCTGGCAGGGCTTCACGAAAGCATGGCAGCTAGGGCTGCCAATGGCCTGGAGGGAAAAAATGCCCTGTCCCTTAAGTAAAGAAATGAAAATCTTCAGCTGTTCATATCTATTCATTAATCATCTGTTATATGTAGGGCTGCCAGATCCAATCATCGTATCAGTGGGGGAGAGGGAGGGGCTTTCCGAGAGTCAAGAGGAGCATCGCAATGTGCCTACATAAACAGGAAGTGACACAAGCACATCAGGGATGTTGGGGGGCAATACTCCGGTTTTGGGGCAATATGGTAAAATTTGCTTCAAATCATAGAGTTTCACCCAAAAATTGGATCTCCCTCCCCCATCCCCAACATTCCTACATCACTTCTGGGTTTTGTAGGCATGTTGTGATGATTTCCAGGTTCCTGCTGGTAAGAGGGGGTGATTTGGGGAGGGAGAGGAGTGCCCAAAACCAGGGGACTCCCACCCACACCAGGGGGGTCTTGCAATATTAATCAAAGGAACAGGGCATTCTTTTCCAGCCTGTTAGCAAACCTGGTGGTAGCTGAAAAGTGAGTTTCATGGGTCTAAACTAGGGTTGCCAAGTGAGAATAGAGCTGCAGCGGGAAACTCCCTGACGGCATGCGCAGAACGTCTGA
>NW_015177995.1:0-1376 GCF_001447785.1 Gekko japonicus
CCAGTCTGATTAAACAAGACTGATCCAGATGGACTGATGGTGTGCTTCAGTGTAGGGCAGCTTCATGTGTTCGTTCATAAGGTTTTGAGAGTCACACCTGAGATGCATGAAGTGTAAATGCAAAAAATTCATCTCGGTGGAGAGATATAAACCTAAGTGACAGAGTGTGTTGAGGAAGCACCTGGTTCAATCCCTGGCCGCCCCCCCACACACACACACTAAATAAGGATCTCGTGCGGGATCTTGTACACGAAAAAGCCAATGCCAGTTGGCACATAGGTTCAAGAGACCGGAAGGCTGTTCAAGAGACCGGAAGGCTGTTCAAGAGACCGGAAGGCTGTTCAAGAGACCGGAAGGCTGTTCAAGAGACCGGAAGGCTGTTCAAGAGACCGGAAGGCTGTTCAAGAGACCGGAAGGCTGTTCAAGAGACCGGAAGGCTGTTCAAGAGACCGGAAGGCTGTTCAAGAGACCGGAAGGCTGTTCAAGAGACCGGAAGGCTGTTCAAGAGACCGGAAGGCTGTTCAAGAGACCGGTAGTCTGTTCAAGTAGTAAGTTCAACAGACCAGTAGTCTGACTTGGTATAATGCATGTTCACCAGCAAACTAGCATTGCTTTCGGGAGGAGCCATGGTTCAGTAGCAGAACACCTGCTTGGCGTGCAGAAGGTCCCCAGTTCAATCCCCAGGATCTTCAGTTAAAAGGATGAGGCAGTAGGTGGTGCAAAAGATCTCTGCCTGAGACCCTGGAGAGCTGTTGCAGGTTAAAGTAGACCAGTGATGGCGAACCTATGGCATGGGTGCCAGAGGTGGTACTCAGAGCCCTCTCTGTGGGCACGCGTGCCATTGCCCCAGCCAGGCCCAGACCACCATTAAAATGTTGAATTCTCTGCCAAATAATTTTTAGAAAATGAAAGCATTTGGGATTGCTTTCCTTACTTTGTTTGGATCATCTTAAGTTAATGTATGAGTTGTTTTTTCTAAAGTAAAACCTCAGTATTCAGGTTAAATTGCCGCGTTGGCACTCTTTTCTATAAATAAGTGGGTTTGGGGTCGCAGTTTGGGCACTTGGTCTCTAAAAGGTTCGCCATCACTGGAGTAGACAATATTGACCTTGGTGGACTGTTGATCTAATTCAGTATAAGGCAGCTTCATGTGTTCATTAGGTGCTGAAGGTCCCAATTCAGTCTCCAGTGCTGGAGTGGGAAGCCCCTCAGAGACACCACTGAGGGCTGGATGAACCAAAGTCACTTGCCAATGTTCTGATGGCAAGGATGACCACCATCTGCGAGGAGGCTGTCGCCACAAGATTCGCTCGACCTCCCTGGCCACCCATTGCCGTTATTTCCCATTGTCGTTATTATTTTTAATATTCCAGTAT
>NW_015177996.1:0-1175 GCF_001447785.1 Gekko japonicus
GTAGCAGGCAGTTTCTTCGTCTGTCTTTTTCACTCAGTGCGTATTGTAAACCGGAGAATACGGTACCTATTGTAATTCCTTCCAGGCAAGTGTCCCTGTCTGAGGGAATCAGAGCAAACCGACTGAAATGTAAGACCTAGCTGGGGGCTATGGATTGTTTTACATGTCACGGGTGGTAGCCAGAAACACGTCGGTATGTTTAGAATTATCTGGAATTTGCCTTTGGAATTTCGCTTCCACACGCACTAAATAACGCACTTTCAATGCACTTTGTAAGTGGATTTTACCGTGTGAAATGGCAAAATCCCCTTGCAAACAGTCACCGAGGCAGATTGAAATGGCATTATTTAGCGTGTATGAAAGTGCCCACTGGTTTAAAAGTGTCACTAAACTCCTGGTTTCGTTTCAAGAGCTTGTAAATGCCAAGCACTGAGCTCTAGCAAAGGCAGGGGATAGCCTGAAGAATTTACCTTGAGGTAACTGGCTTCAACGCTCCCTCTAAGCTGTAGAGTCTTGTGAGCAAAAATTCTCCTTTGTAAGCTACTGGCATTGTGAGCGAGCGATTTGGCTACTGCATAATTTAGTTTGCTCTGGAGCCCTCCTTCTTGAACTGAGACAAAAACCCGTGAGCCGGAGGCTAAAAACCCGTGAGCTAGCTCGCACTAACTCAGCTTAGAGGGAACACCGACTGGCATGACTAACTGGCCAGCTCAAAAGGAGATAAAAAGCAAGTTTAAAAAGGATCACATCCCCCCTACCAAGTTAAGGTCAACATATTTTCAACCCTCAGACAACCAACCACCTTCTGGTCTGTGTCACTGTACGGTTACCTCACGATTCCTCGGATTCCCAAACGACACCCCCCTCCCGCCACACACCACATATGAGCCCTTTACTTCAGCACAAAGAAAACCAAATTTTGGGCATGTTTATAATAACAAAGTGCCGTCAAGTCGCACCCAACTTATGGTGACATCCCCTCAAGGGGGTTTTCGGGGCAAGAGACGAGCGGTCACTGTACATTTACCTCACGATAACTCAGACCCTCCCATCCTTGCCTGCCTCACATCACAGATTAAGCATTTCAGTTCAGAGGAAGTCAAATCTTGGCCATCTTTATCATCATAATAAAATGCCCTCAAGTCACACCCGACTTCTGGTGACCCCCCCTCAAG
>NW_015177997.1:0-1193 GCF_001447785.1 Gekko japonicus
CACACAAACACAGAGAGCTGCTACTTACCGATTTAAAAAAACCACCCAGCAGAGCCATTCCCAGAACTACCAGCTCCCCATCAGGCCCCTCAAACCTTCTCTGGGGTTCAGAAAAATGGGAATGGGATTCTGAAGAACAGTTCGAATAGCGACTACCGATTTGAAGCTTTGGATTTAGACCCTCATCCTTATCCCCAACTCAGCCATCTGATTCTGCCTGTTTTACCTGGAAGGGAGCCTTGCTGAGTGCAACTGGATTTACTCTCAGGCAGGCATACATTTGTACCTGAAGAGAAGCTCAGGTCCGTCTCCCGTTTTGCTGAATTTAGTTTGCATTCTCTTTGGGGCAGGGACTTATCTCGGTATAACCCCCGGAGTTCCACAGAAATGGGGGTGGGTGGAAAGGGCCGTCACGTCACAGCTGACTTAGGTGACCCTTCATGGGGTTCTCAAGGCAAGAGAGGTTTCAGAGGTGGTTTGCCCTTGCCCGCCTCCGCATCCCAGCCCTGGTATTCCTTCAAGGTCTCCCGTCCAAGTACTAACCAGGGCCGTCCCAGCTTAACTTCCGAGATCTGACCAGATCAGGCTAGCCTGGGCTATCCAGGTCGGGTCTCGACAGAAAGATTAACGCACATTCTTGATGCTAAGGAGGACGTTCTCCCAGAGCCAGTTCTAAGGCTACATTCCAAAGCAGAGTAATCAAGAAATCAGTCTGGCTGAGCAAAAGGGGTCTTACTTCCGAGTAGATGCATTAGGACGGCAAGTCATCAGTCACGTTGGCCACTGGCACAGAGTCGGTTCGCCAGATCTAGTAGATCGTCCCCCAGACTCAGTTTCCCCCTTTGCAAACTAAGGCCACAACCCCTAAACAGGTACCACAAGGGCCCAGGAGGCATAATCCGAACCCAAAAGCCACACTGGCACCTTGTTATGAAGGCCATCCAAAACAGCACAACACTGCGCATGAGCTTCCCTGCCCTCCAGAACCCTTCATTAAGTATCTAGCCTGATTAAGAGCTCCGGACAAACTCAAAAGCTTACTCACAGCGCCGTGCTATTTTAGATGGTCCTAATAAATGGCATAATGTGGCTTTTCATCACGCCACTCAGATCAACGGGGTGTACTTCCAAGTCAATGAGCTCTGGAGCTGGACGGAGGGGGAAGCGGCAGAAGCCCTTGCAAACACGAGAGA
>NW_015177998.1:0-1239 GCF_001447785.1 Gekko japonicus
TGGCAGGGTGATGTCGTTACCCCTCAGGTCGGATGGTGTCCAATAAGTTGGCTTGAAAATTTTTTGGCGATACAGGCTGCAAGAAGTTTGTGGTGGTGAAAAGGTTTGGTGTTGTGGTTAAGTGCGCGGACGCTAATCTGGGAGAAGCAGCATGCAGCTGCTAGTGTGGCTTTGGGCCAGTCACAAGTTCTCTCAGGAGCAGTTCTCGAGAGAGCTCTCTCAGCCCTGCCTACCTCACAGGGTGTCTGTTGTGGGGAGGGGAGGGGAAAGGAGTTTGTAAGCCGCTCTGAGACACCTTTGGGTAGTGAAGGGCAGGGTATAAATCCAATCTCTTCTTCTTCTTCTGTCAAATCACAGGGCTTTCAAGGCAAGAGATGTTCAGCGGCGTTTTGCCATTGCCTGCCTCTGCATCACAACCCTAATATTCCTAGGATGTCTCCCATCCAAGCTGTAACCAGGGCCGACCCTGCTTAGCTTCTGAGATCTTATGAGATCAGGCTAGCCTGGGCTATATCCGGGTCAGGGCTCTGCAGAAAGTAGTAGTTGGAAATAAGATGTGCAATACTCCCCCCCCCCCCCCGGGGCTGCACAAAAAACATTATTTTGTGCATGCACAGAATACATTATTAGCTTGTGTGGCATTAAATAAATATGCTGTGCCGTCCGAGAGAGGCCGGCAGTTCAGGCTTCCGCTGGGGATTGGGGGATTAACGGCATCGCTTCTGTCTTGAATTACAGCCGAGGATTTCCTCCAGTCGGGAAAGGGACCGCTGTAAATAAACTGATCCTGCCTACAACCAAAGAAACGTATCAAGGGAAGGGAAGGCTCTCTCTGACTTGCGTTGGTTCAGCTGTGGTCCTCCCAAGCAATTGACTGCTGCTGTACCTACGGGGGCTTCTGCAGGATGCTCCTCGAGCTCTGCAGAGTTCATGGTTTCCTCCCTGTGGTTGTGGGTTGTTAAATCAACACATGGGAATACTTTTGTTGTAGGTTTAGAAGATGGCGGTCACGGCAAACAAAAGGGTTCGGGGAAAGGACTTGGCTCCTGAAGTTGTTAAAAGTCTGGTTTGTGCACCACTGCCAAGTCAGCCATGGATTTTGTGATTGGTATGCCAGTTTGACCACCATGGTGGATTTGGCAATTTCTCTGCAGGCGTGGCCTTTCTCGGGATGCTGCAAAATGATGGAACGGAGGTCCGTTTGGTGGCTATTAGCCACAAGGTGTAGGTGGAACACTC
>NW_015177999.1:0-1184 GCF_001447785.1 Gekko japonicus
GCACCAGGATCTCCGCTCCAGCAGAGCAGTCGGCCCTCCAGCAGAGCAGTCGGCTCCAGCAGAGCAGTCGGCCCCCCCCCCGTGAGACCACTTCGAGGCCACTGCACAAGGGTCCCCTAAACGAAACTCCGTCCACAGAGCGGGCGGCTGCCTGGCAAACTTCTTAGCAACTGCACCACCCTCGCTGGAGCAGGCCCAGTAACAGGACCACCCTGGCAGCACCCGCGCCCGACAGGATCCTCGCCCATCGCCCCCAGCTGTGAGAGATCCCCTTTGCAGCCCTGCAGGCTTAGCCCTGCCAAAGCGCCCTGGCAAAGCTATAGGAGCTGGAGCAGTTTGGGGGAGGGGTACCGCATATTGGGTAGGGGGCGTCCAGCGGTGGCCAATTGAACGGTCAGGAGAGAGAGCGGAGGCCTGATTGGGCTGGAGGAGGAGGGGGAGGCAACAAAATGGGCACCCAGAAAGCCATGCTGATGCTGGGGGCAGGCGGGTGGTGGCAGGGCCCTCGGAGCATGTGGTTTTGGTGGGAGTGGGGGGCAAGACTTTCTCACCTCCAGTGCAACTCTGGAGCCCTCCCTGCTCCCTCCAGCCACGAGGCAAGAGCTGAGCCTTCCCGCCCCTCGCCCCACCTGGCCTCTACAGCCAAAGCTGCTGGCTCGTGTTGCAGTTGGAGGAGAAAGGGGGGGTGCCGCCGCCCCCTCCCCGACCACCCTTCCCACAAGGCACCAGACCCTCCGATGCAGCTTAGACGGGGCTGCTCATGAGTCACACTGCAGGGGGGGTGCTGCCGGGGGTGGGGGACGACAATGTGCAGCACTGAAAGGGTGAAAGTGAGCGAGCTGCATGGTTGGAGAGGCCAAGCAAGGAGTGCGGGGGGGAGTTCTTTCCTGGGGTTGTGGAGGAGGCTTTGCCCTTGCATCACGGTCGGATGGACAGAGAGACTGGGGAGAGCTGCAGATCTGCAACTGGAAGGGGGGAAGAGCCCTTTTGCCACTGAGCTCAGGGCGCCCTCTCCGCCGCCGCCGCCTCTCTCCCCGCTCACTAGGCCCGGATTGGGCGGCCTCCAGCAGGGCAGTTGGTGCCCTGTTCGGAGCTCCGCCCTAGGTGAGATACTAGTGGGCCTAGTGAGAGGGCTGGCCCTGATGCCAGGGTAAGTTAGAGACAGGATGTTTAAAAGTCAAGGC
>NW_015178000.1:0-1155 GCF_001447785.1 Gekko japonicus
TCTAACCAATTAAGTTTTTTGAAAAAGGTTCTCGCACAACTCAATAGTTTTGCTAAAGGGCACATAATTCTGGGAGGGGACTTCAATTATTTGATAAACCCTACCATAGACAAGTCATCTGCCTCTCGTTTTCATGCAACTAAAAACACTAGTAAAATCCCTACGTCATTTCAGCAACTGGTAAATAAATATGAACTGTATGATATTTGGAGAATCCAGCATCAAAAGGAAAGAGATTATACGTATTTTTCTAATAGATTTAAAACGCATACCCGTATTGACTATATATTTTTATCAAAAACTTTGATAGGATACAACATTTCGACCTCAATTGGGAATCAGTTGTGGTCAGATCATGCCCCAGTTTGTTGTAAAATTCAAATGGCTATAGAGCAGCAAAGGAATTATAACTGGAAGTTTAATAAAATTCTATTATACGAAGCGAAAATTAAGCAATCTCTCCAAGGGCATCTTCAAGAATTTTTCAAAAATAATGTAACTAATGATGTCTCTAACACTACAGTATGGGAAGCCTCAAAGGCCTATATAAGAGGACAATGTATGTCATTGTTAGCACAGAATAAAAAGGGAAAAAAGAAAATACAATCTGAATTAGTAAACACAATTCAAATACTAGAAAGCAAGCATAAACTAACATGCAGTACTAAAATATATCAACGGCTGCAAAATGTACGAAAGCAGCTGGAAATGTTAGAAACTTCAAATATTTTTAAGACAAATTTTAGCTATTTTAAAAATAACACTACAAAGTCATCAAAGAGATTAAATTTTTTATCGTGGAGACTGAAAAAACAACAAGCGGAGAGGCATATTTCAGGGCTTCGAAATGAACAAAAGGAAATGCAATATTCCACTAAAGATATCCTTACGACATTGGAAGCCTTTTATAGTCAATTATATTCGACATCTAGGCCTAAAGAGGAAGACATGCAAGTCTTTTTTAACAAATTAGAGCAACTACCCAAACTTGACAACGAACATAGGGAAAGTTTAGAAGCCACCTTTTCGATACAAGAATTATAAACAGCAATCAAAGCACTGAAAAATAATAAATCCCCGGGCCCGGACGGGTTTATTAATGAGTATTATAAATCATTTTTTACGGTATTAAGCCCAACGCTATTGGAGGTCTGT
>NW_015178001.1:0-1193 GCF_001447785.1 Gekko japonicus
GGGGTCGGACTAGATGACCTGCGAGGTCCTTCCAACTGTAGCATTCTATGACTCTATGACATCTAAGAAGAATCCTTGTTCAATGTCTGCGGAATCCCATCAGCTGTGACATATTTACTCCTCATATGCTTGTACCAGAGGAGGGAGAAACCAGTTTGGTGTAGTGGTTAGGAGTGTGGATTCTAATCTGGGAGAACCGAGTTTGATCCCCCACTCCTCCACATACAGCTGCTGGTGTGACCTTGGGGCAGTCGGAAGTTATTTCGCTGTTCTCTCAGGAGCAGTCCTCGAAAGATCTGTCTCAGCCGCACCTACCTCACAGGGTGTCTGTTGTGGGGAGAGGAAGGGAAAGGAGATTGTAAGCCACTCTGAGACTCCTTCAGGTAGTGAAGGGTGAGGTAGAAATCCTACCTCTTCTTCAACAACTGAAGTCTGGTATACCCGGATGACAGAGACTTTTGAGGGGTCTAGAAAGGCCCCCAGGTGGCTTGTAATAGCCCAACCTTACTCGATCTCAGAAGCAAAGCAGGGTTGGTACTTGCTTCGAAAGCCCCTCGCTGGGGTCACCATAAATTGGTTGTGACCAGTGTTCCCTCTAAGATGAGTTGATGTGAGCTAGCTCACAGTTTTTTAGCTTCCGGCTCAGATATTTTTGTCTTCGCTCAGGAACGTTGGCTTCAGAGCAAAGTAATTTATGCAGTAGCCAAATTGCTTGCTCACGACTTTAATGCCAGTAGCTCACAAAATAGAATTTTTGCTCACAAGACTCCACAGCTTAGAGGGAGCATTGGTCAGTTCCATATGTTGAAAGTCCAAAGGGGTGAGCCCTCATTCCAGGAATTTCTGCAGCCACAGCAAGACTGAAAACTCGTTGTCCTATAACAGAAGATAAGATTATTTCCGAACGAGGGAGATGCATGGGAACGGGTGACCCGGAGGTGAGAGGTTTCGTATCCCCTAATCAATTCTTCCGAGCTCCCAGTCCTCATTGATTTTATAAAAGGTATCCCCAAAAGGAATTCTGCACTTAAGGAGCGGATCCGCCGCTAATGAATAAAAAATAAAATCAATCTCCCTGGCAGTCAACACAAGTTACTTTCATTAGCCATCGGACTTAAAATAAGATTACCCTTTTGGCGTGGGCCTTCTTCAAGTCAAAAGGAATCCATTGACTCAAATATTTATTGATGACT
>NW_015178002.1:0-1197 GCF_001447785.1 Gekko japonicus
CAAAATCAGCATATGGGAGGAAAAGAGAATGCAAGTAATATATGACTATGATGGAGTTCACAGGTTGGGTTCCAAGACTCCACCCCTATTAACTCTGACTTGTGAAAATGAACCCTCAGTCACTGGTCATCCACTTCAATTTTGCTTCTAAAACAGTAGCACCTAGTAGAGCATTTGTCAAATGGATGTACTAAGCAGCACCATGGAATTAAACTATCAGGCACCTTGGGAGCCAACCTGCAGGTATAGTAAGACTGTCATTTTGGAGGGTGGGGTTGCTGCTAGAACTGCATATTCACTCAGCTGTGGCCAGGGGAACATGATTCAGGGTCTGTTTTAGAGAACAATAGTATGCTTACCCGTGGCTCAGAGTGGGGAAAGTATTTGAACTTTCTGGAATTCTCTCTCATATTTGGTAGCAACACATCTTTGGCTGAACTTATTAGCAAATAGTTAAGTATAATTCTGGTTTGGCAATCAAGGCACAGGCTGTGTGATCAGCTCATTATCATCTAGATCTGCTAGGGTTGTGAGACCAATGCAGGGATTCTTGCTGTGATGCCTGCAATTTAACACCTGGCCTGTCATGTGGCAAGTTTAGATACCAGTATTGCCTTATCTCATTTCCAGGCTGAGAATATCTTTCTCCTTCCTTCACATCTAAAGGTAATGCCAAAGGTGATGCTGATGGCACTATGATGTTTCAAAGGCTCACTAGGCAATAAAGGCACCACTGGTTCTCAGCACTAGATCCAGTAATGCCATGATATATATTTTTATATCATGTTCTCTGGTTCTCTGATGGCTTTGATGCATTTGTTGCTTTGGACTTTGACAGTGGGTGTGGTGGTGTTCTCTAAAATATGCCAAAACTCATGAATTTTGACATGTGCTTCTGCTTAATATGTAAATGAAAGGCACGGAACTAGACTTTCTCTGGAAGATATGCTCTTGTCTCTCATATGGAAACCATTCTTCCTGTTTATGAGTATGCAAAGAACAGTTGATGTTCCTCAGTGAGGAAACCATGGTACTTTACACATGTCTACAGGCACTCTTCCCTTACTACAGGATGCACAGTTCCTGCTGTAGGGAAGGAGGAGGAAGACACAACAGACACCCTGTGAGGTAGGTGGGGCTGAGAGAGCTCTTTCAAGAGCTGATATTCCAAAACCAGCTCTGACAGAACTATGGCTT
>NW_015178003.1:0-1374 GCF_001447785.1 Gekko japonicus
GGCCACTGTTGCGTTTTCCAAATTTGCTATTTCCAGATTTCCAAATCTAGAGGTTAGATTCCAGTAAAGATGATGCAGAAGTTTCCTGCTGTACCATGTCAGACCACAAGTACTTTTGCAGTGCTCAGCATGCCTGCAGAAAGATAGGCTACGAAGCACACTTTTGGTTCCTTTTTGTGGCCCACCGTGTGCTGACACTTTAGAAGCCTCCTGGCTATGCTGTATATTGTTGGCAGTGATAAGTCTCTCAAAACGTGGTCACTGCCCCATGGAATGGAAATGTGTCATGTAGTAATCAATGTCAAGTAGAGATGGAGAAGATTGTGGAAGCTTTGCCAGCATTACAAATATATGTGTAAACTGGGAGCCCATTGAGAAAGTGAGTGACAATATAACTGTCTGGGTTACTAGCTTGATACCAAAAATTTTATTTGGACAGTGTGATTGGAACTTCTGATACAAGTGTATGTATGAACAAGAAGCAGATCCTCCAGGTGTAGTAGTGCCAGGTAAGAAGAAAATGCTGCATACCAGCAAAATACAAATGGATTGTTATTCATCTCACAGAAGAATTTCAACCTTAGTAATGCTGCCCATTGCTAATCAATTAAAAAGAGCCTCAAAAACCCAACTAAAATATTCTGATTTGTTGGGTAACGGAGAGACCATGACTTGAGCTCAGAGTAATATTGATAGGAGCATAATAGAACTCAGGACTGAGGGCAAAGTGGCGACTGAGGGTCATGTGTGGTGACTAAAGGGCCAAGGGAGGCGAGGGTTACTGTAGAGGGAAACACATTATAGGTATCTATATGCCAGTGCTAGAAGTGTCCGAGCCAAGATGGGGGAGCTGGAGTGCTTGATGTTCAGTGACAATTTAGATATAGTAGGTATCTCAGAAACATGGTGGAAGGGGGAAATCTATGGGATACAGTCATTCCTTGATATGAGCTCTATAGGCAGGACAGGGAGAGACAGGTTGGTGGTGAAGAAGAAGAAGAAGAGATTGGATTTATACCCCGCCCTTCACTACCCAAAGGTGTCTCAGAGCGGCTTACAAACTCCTTTCCCTTCCCCTCCCCACAACAGACACCCTGTGAGGTGGGTGGGGCTGAGAGAACTCTGACACAAACTGCTCTTTTTCAAGGACAGCTGTGCCAGAGCTTGTGACTGACCCAAGGTCACATCAGCAGGTGCAAGTGGAGGAGTGGGGAATCAAACCCGGTTCTCCCAGATTATAGTCTGCGCACTTAACCACTACACCAAACTGGCTCTCAAACTGGTGGTATTGTGTTGTACATCAAAGAAGGCATAGAATCAAGAAAGCGTCAAGTGAATTAAGTCCCCAACAGAAACGATATGGGTGGAAATACT
>NW_015178004.1:0-1184 GCF_001447785.1 Gekko japonicus
TAAAATGAATATGGAAATGAGCTACAATTGTTAAATTTAATAGTTATAATTCAGCACATAGCTGTTTAGTTTGAAGAGTTTGAGCTTTGTCCAGACTCAGAGAAAGGAGGAGATAGATAGATAATGAAACTGTCGAGTAATACTTCCAATCAGCAGTGTTGGAGAAGTGACTGTCCGCTAAGAGTCTTGTTACTTTAAGTAATGCTGAAAGAGTAGTTAAGTCACTCCCTAGGGGGAGCTGTGGAGCATTCTCTAGTGTTTAGGGTTTGTTGAATGTTTTTCTCTTCCCTAGCGGGAGCTGTGGAACATTCTCTAGTGTTTAGGGTTTGTTGAATGTTGCAGTGCAGCCTACCTCTTGTTTCTCTTTCTTTCTCTTGTAGTTCAGCCTACCTCTTGTTTCTCTTACTGTGTTAGTATGTGTTAGTGCTTGTGCTCTAAAGGCCTCTCTGTTGTATTAGTGGCCTACAGCCAATTATTGTCTTTCTGCAAAAATCCTGTTGCAGTAAATTCAGTGTAAAAAGCAAACTCCAAAGCATGGATTGGATTATTTCTGAATTCTGCCAACAGGTCATGGGCCCAGACCCCAGGATAAATTGCATGAAAGCTATAACTGTGAGTCAGTAAGAGAAAGGAGGGGCATGTCCAATCCAGAGGAAGATGGCAAGCAGTGCAGATATTAAGTTTGTGTGGTAAACTGAGTAATAGCAATTATCAGTTGTGGAAGTTTAAATTGGAAGAGCTGCTATTCAAAGATGACCTTAAGCACTGACAGACCAGTCAGTGATCCTGCAGAATGGGACAAGAAAAACAGGCAAGCAAAGGCAACTATAAGCCACTTAGTGGAAGATGTTCAGCCGATCCACATAAGGAAAGAAGTAACAGCTACATATATATGGAATTCACTAAAGAAAGTGCATGAGTGTTTAAACTTAACCAGCAAGCTATATCTGTCCCTGAGTCTAGATCAGAAGCAGATCTAACACTTGAATATGTTAAGGGAAAATTAATGGATGAGTATAATATCAGAAGAGATCTACATGCATGTGAAGATGCTGAAAAACAAAAAAACAGCTGTCAAGGTAAATGAGGTGATAAAGCATGCAACAGAAATCAGGGTGTGTTACTGCTGCAAAAAGGCCAGACATCTGGAGAATGGTTCAATCTGGAGAGCTAAACAGAGAAAA
>NW_015178005.1:0-1296 GCF_001447785.1 Gekko japonicus
CAAATCTTCAGGAATTTTCCAGCCCAGAGCTGTCAAATGTTCTATGCGAAGCTTCTGAGAACTCAGTTTCCCATGGCTGCCATTTTGTGCGATGGGAACAATCAGGGCTCTTTTTGTAGAAAAAGCCCAGCAGGAACTCATTAGCATAATAGGCCACGCCCAACAGCAGGAGTTCATTAGCATATTGGGCCACACCCCTGACAGCACAGCTCATTGGCACATTAGGCCGCACCCCCATGTTACCAGAAGTGTGGTTATCCAGCCACACCCACCTTTTGCTTCTTATTCTGTTGACCTTGTTTGTGGTCAAAACCCAGGGCCTTTTTTTTAGCAGGAACTCCTTTGCATGTTAGGCCACACACCCCTAATGTAGCCAGTCCTAATGGGTGTCTGCTGTTGGGTGTGGCCTATTATGCTAATGAGTTCTTGCTGGGCGTGGCCAACTCAGGAGCCAGCCGGAACTCCGTTCCTGTGTGTTCCTGCCCAAAATAGCCCTGGGAACAATATGGTTTTAGGGATACTACAGGAACTTGGGTAGACTCTTGCAATAGCCGCACAACATACGATGCATGAACCACACCAGGACAAAGCTCCCATTCGGAGCACCACGTGACGTTACCTGAAGTCCAAAGAAAGCCATCACAATGGAGTTGATTGTCCCCAAAACGCCTTCAGGATCAAAAGGCTGGGTAGTCTTGTACAGCTCCTGTCAATAAAGAAGGCATTGCTAAGATTAGTCAAAACACTCAAGGTCTAGACAGCCTCCTAGGCATAAATAGGGTCACAGAATAAGTGTGGCCCACAGAACAGAACCTGGCAGACATCCAGACTGTCTCACTGCCTCATGGATCTATCTATTTTTGGATCAGATGCAGCCATTGACATTGGTGCGGGTACTACTGGAAGGAGTGGGATGTGCCTAAGGGACTACAGTAGAGATATGCACTGCTGTGAGTAGCTATACCATCGAGAACACCGAGCACCGAAATGTTTTATGAATTTTGCTTAACTATTTAATATTTAATGTAATCTGTACTGTAGTATTTTATACTGTTTTATTGTTTTATCTGGCGTTATGCCTCTGTAAGCCGCCCTGAGCCTGCGGGGAGGGCAGGATAGAAATGCAAATAAATAAATAAACAAACAAGGATTTGGGTGGTGCCAAAGAAGAAACACGTTCCATTTCCAAATTCCACAATTCCAGCGCTCTTTCTAAAACGGAGGAGAGGAGTCTGATGGGGTTCCGAAGGGGTATATGCCATGATTCAAAAAACTAAAAACAGAATAAAACAATCC
>NW_015178006.1:0-1174 GCF_001447785.1 Gekko japonicus
TGGAATTTACCTGCCAACACAGAACCACACCATCCCTACTCCGAGGCTTTTCTGTGTTGGCAACTACAACCTCTTTGGCCAATCTGGGTCTCTCTCAGGTTGTGACGAGCCCTATGTGAAACAAAGAACATACCTTAGACTCAGTTTTTCACAGTAAACCTTTGAGGGAAGGTCTGGTTTGGAGGCTGGAAGTTTAGCCTATACCATGATATGACCACTGTCTCCTCAAGGCGCAGGTGACTGTGTTACCAGTCAGACTCCTCCTCCTGCTGACGAGCAGTTTATAGTTTAAAGAGCCAGTTTTCAAGGTGTGAATTTATTTATTTATTTATTTATAAGTATTTCTACCCCGCCCTACCCCGCAAGCGGGCTCAGAGCAGCTGGCTGGCTACTACCTCCTCCTTGCCCTGGAGAAATGCGTGACTTAGAACAATGGGTCACCCAGGACCACTGTTCCCTCTAAGCTATGTGAGCTAGCTCACCTTTTTTTAGCTTCCGGCTCACACATTTTGTCTTTGTTCAGGAAGGATGGATCTATTGATACACTCAGGAATAATCTCATCAACACCCAAGCCCAGCTTCCCCTTCACCCATTATCCTTGATTAAGTGCCACTTAAGCAACGCTTAAGTCTATTCACCTTCCCCCATCTCACTTCCTGCCCAGTGCTTGTAGGGCCATCAAAACTCTCCCACCTCTTTGTATACCTCCAGTATAAAAATCAGCTCATTGTCCTCTGGCAGTGAGTCAACCTGCCTCAGGATACATTGTGTCCTTTAAATATGCCACCCTGCTGCCCCAGCAATGTGTGTGGGTTCTTGAATCCCCTTCATACCCCCACTTGTATGTGGGTCCTCTCTCTTGCTTCCCAAAATGCTGACTGTTTCCTCTCTTTTTTCCCCAACACTTTATTAAATACGAAAAAATAGCATTACATTCAATCAACTATAGCAGAACAAACCAAAAGTCATAACATTTAACCACAAAACTCTTTGACTTGCTGTTTCCGCAGACTTCTTTAAGACAGGTAATTATCATCTATCCTTAGAATGCTTTCTCCTTTCCTCCCTGATCTTCCTAGTTAGCTCTTGTATCTGTTTGTTGTGTGCACCCCTGATTTTATCCTGCACCCTTGTTTGTTTTTCTGTTTTTGTTCCAATAAAAACCTTTCCCAA
>NW_015178007.1:0-1174 GCF_001447785.1 Gekko japonicus
TGAAAAGAAGGAAGGCACTCACACATGTGTATTTAGCTTTAGAAAAAAAGAACTGCACCATGACCTAAACCAAATAAATCAGTACCAGTGAGAATGAAGTAGAACCTTGCATATTGGGGAACCACAGCAGCTCCAAAGTTTCCTGGATGACACATTGCCACTGGACCCCTTCCTGTCCAGTTTTCGCCCTGGCCACAGGACAGAGACAGCACTGGTTGCCCTTACAGACCATCTCCACAGACAGCTGGGTCGAGGCAGGTTGGCGCTGCTGTTGTTACTCGATCTCACAGCGGTGTTTTACACTGTCGACTACAACCTTCTGACCCACAGCCTTGTTGATGTGGGAATTTGTGGTGTAGCCCTAAAGTGGCTCACTTCATTTCTCCTTAGTCAGGGACAGAGGGTAGCACTAGGGGGAGAGGTTGGCAACTAGGTACCCCTTAATGTGGGGTTCCTCAAGGGGCTATCCTCCTCCTGATGTTGTTTAACATCTACATGCACCCCCTTGACCAGCTGGTATGGAGGTTCGGACTGGGGTGTCACTAGTATGCTGATGACACTCAGCTATATCTGTTAATGGATGGCCGCCCAGACACCATCCCGCAAAATCTGGCTGAGGGTCAAGAGGCCGTGGTGGGATGGTTGAAGAGTCAGCTGAGACTAAATCCAATGAAGGCAGAGGTTCTGTGGTGGGAGACAGGGCTGGGGCGCCAACTTCCCACCCTTGACGCCATGGCACTGCTGCAGGCACAGACTGTCAGGAGTTTGGGTGTGGTCCTGGAGACCTCTTTATCTATGGAGGCCCAGGTCACAAACTTTGCCAAGCTGGTGTTTTTCCATCTGCGTCACCTCGCTCCGACCTAGCCACAGTCATCCACACCGTGGCCACCTCCGGGATTACTGTAACTCACTTTACACTGGCCTGCCCTTGAGGCTGATCTGGAAGCTCCAGATGATCCAAAACGCAGCGGCGCGAGTACTGATGGGAATGCCACGGACAGCAAATATCCAATCTGTGCTGTGTCAGCCGTGCTGGCTTCCAGTGGAGTGCCAGGTCAGGTTCAAGGTTTTGGTACTGACCTCTAAGGCCTTAAGTGGTCTGGGAAGAGTGTACCAGTATACATCCTTTTGTTGTTATTCAAATGATAGTTATAGCACATCCAGTGTTAAAAAT
>NW_015178008.1:0-1173 GCF_001447785.1 Gekko japonicus
GTGCTGTAGACCCCATTATTTCACTGCTCACATCTCCTGGCCTTCCTTTGCCAACACCAAGGGTTGGCCTGCTGGCACAACCCCCAAAACGTCTGTCAAATCATCCTTTCCCCACTGCCTCTCTTCGCCTCCTTCCCCAGAGCCCAGAGTCACCTCTACCAAGCTACCCTTCCCCTCCTGGCTACTCTTCAACAACCCCACATCTAAGCCACCACCGTATCCCAAGTCTCCCTCGGTAGCACAACTCAGCAAATCAACTCAGCAAGCGTTTAAACTTCAAATCCCTTCTCCGCTATACCCTATGGGGACAGTCCCCATAGGATATAATGGAGCTGAATAAATTCGGGTTTCCTGAATATTTACCTGATTCCCAATACATATATTGGTATTCGGGAATATTTGGGAATACCAATATTTTCCAGGTCCAATGGTCCCAAATTGGGGGGGCAATGATTTTTTTTGCACACCCCAAGTACAATACTATGTTCCTAAGAGGTCAACATGTCATTATTCTACCATTGGAAATCTTATTTAAGTGTTCATGCAGTTAAAGCATCTTTCAGACTGGACTATATAATCATTCAGTCAACTCTGGAAAATTCATTCCTGAAGTTAAACATTTTGGTAGCTTCTAAACCAAAGTAACTAAATCCTCTGGGGCTGTTCATTCAAAGAATATACATTATGATGAAAATCTTTGTAGAGAAGACAAAGTCAGTAGAGTTAGAGAATAGCAAACACCGGAATTTAAAGAAGATTGATTGTCTGTGCAATGTACAACTGTGACAAAAATAATACAGCCTTGAATGTCTTATATAACTACCGTTTCAGTTACAGTAAGGACATGGCATAGGGAACTGAAATGTCTGTGTAGTGGAAGTAGAACTTTTTATTGCTTTGGAGCCTGTCTGGCTTTTGTATTCCAAGTGTCCTTGAAAGTTACACAAAATTATTTGAAACATTAAATTGTTTTGACCGAATGTACTCTTTGAAGGACAAATTGGGCTCTTATCTTTGATGCATAAGATGTGCTTTAGGGATAAAACACACATGCAATCACAAAACAACTCTTTTGGTATTTATATGTTTTTACTGAATTATTTTGTGTATTATTTTAAGTTACGTGTAATGTTTTAATGTTTTAATGTTTTTATGTTTACTGTCTTGGGGACT
>NW_015178009.1:0-1159 GCF_001447785.1 Gekko japonicus
GACGTCACTTCCAGGGAAAACCAGAAGTGGCATCACTTTGTTCTAGGGGTTGCTGGAAACATTATGGTAAATCCACAGCATTTCGGCTGATTCCTAGAGCAATGTGACATCACTTCCAGGTTTTCTCTGTAAGTAACACCACACCATGCACAACACAAGCATTTTTCCCATATTTTTTTTTCCACGAAGGGTTGCTGGTGTGAGGTCTGCCACAGTGGAAGGCACGGCAGCCCTAATTGTAAAGTAGTTGTCTAGAGTTTCAGTTGCAAAAGTCCACCCCTTAGTCATGAAGCTCACTGGGCAACTTTGAGGCAATTGCCGTCCCTCTACCTAGCCTTCCTTACGGTCTTGTTACAAGAATAAAACTGGTGCATATGTGTGTGTTATATTCTGCCCTGAGCTCCCAGGAGGAAAGACAGTCTAGAAATGCAATGCATTTTTAAAAACGGGATAAGAAGAAACACAGAAAAGTCACGAAAGGTTGCGGTCACATCGGCCGCTTGGCACGGTATGGTACCACCTCTAATTGTACCGGTTTAAAGTATTGTGGGGCATATCATCCAGACAGCACACCCTGCTGCGGGTTACCCACGTGGACATCCCATAGTCAAGCATCCACATTACTGCAGCACCTCAGCCACGGACAGCACTGCCCAGTCAGTGTTTTTTTTAAAGGCAGGTGGATGCATGTGCGGTGGCGCAGGCAGTAAAAGCCTGCAAGTAACTCCATCAGCGAACAGCCATAGGCTGTTCGAGACCCACCGTGGCCGGGGTGAGCTCCCGGCCCTTGTCCCAGCTCCCGCCTACCCAGCGGTTCGAAAGCTCTGCAAGTAGATAAATGGGTACCTGCTCTAGGAGCAGGGGGCACCCTCCTCCCTTCGGGGAGGTGTGCAGCAGGAGAGATGGCGGAAACAGCGGTGTGGCGTGGCAGAGACCCGGGGACTCAGCAAGAAGCATGGCGACCATCCGATGCAGAGCAGCAGCGGAATCCGGACAAGGATTGGACCAGAGGTGTGGTGATGCGGCGCGACGGAGCCAATTGGACGTAGATCGCAGCTGCAGCCGTCACACAGCCGCGCGCCGGGAAAAAGTCTCACCGGAAGGAGTTGCTGTGAATAAGAGCTGTGCCTAAAAAACATGCCGTGCCAGGAGGTGAAGT
>NW_015178010.1:0-1167 GCF_001447785.1 Gekko japonicus
CTCAAATCCCCAAACCATCTATACTTACCCTTTTCGTTGGCCAATCCTGGTTTGCCCCGGCACAAGCTCCTACATCATTCAAGACCTGGAAGAACAACAACATATTACGCTTTCAAGACATCACAGCCAAGAATAAGATTCTAACCAAACAAGAATTAGAAACAAAATATAAATGTGAAGTTAATTGGCTAGAATATCTTCAAGTCCATAACCTATGGAAGACCACATTTCGGGAAAATAACATGAGACAACTCACCCCAATCGAAACCTTATTGTCATCAGAAATCGCCTCGAGCACAGGATTAATTTCTCAACTTTACAAACAGCTCCTATTACATACTTCCAAACCCTTACAGTCACACCAATTGGCATGGAACGCAGACTGTTCCATTTCTACAGAAGAATCCACCTGGTCTGAAGTATGGACGTCACCAAGTATGTCCTCCAAAGCACTGAATATCAAAGCTCAAGCCATAAAATTAAATCTTCGTTGGTATCTTACTCCAGCCAAACTCCACCGGATCAATGATTCATACTCACCATTTTGTTGGCACTCGTGCAACGAAACAGCAACTTATTATCACTGCTGGTGGATGTGTAGGAAAATTAGGAATTTCTGGATCTCAATTTTAGCAGCAATAGAACATATAACCAACATTACTGTTCCACTATCGCCTACTCTTATACTTTTAGATTTATGGGAGGACATGGAAATTTCTAACTCATCTAAAGACCTAATCTCTACGATGTTAACAGCAGCTAAAATGGTAATTGCTAAAAATTGGAAAAACTCCAACACACTTACGACACACCAATGGTATATGCAGTTATGGGAACTTTATGCTATGGACAAAATAGCACAAACAATACCCCCCTATAACACTTATAGAGCTCAATCATTATTCTTCGTTAAATGGTCACCATTTTTGGCAGCAACACTCAAAAATAGCACCACTTCTAATACTTCCATGCCGACTAAATATTTAGAAATTATTTCAGCGTTATAAAAAGATCCTTGTTATGCAATGTATCATTTGAAAGTAAGGTTGCATTGTATATGACTGATGCTCTTCCTTATATATTTTGAATTGGCAATTTTGACCATGACTTAATATGTAGTTTATCATATAGCAAATACTGTTATTGTATGTTATGTAATTGTTATAA
>NW_015178011.1:0-1315 GCF_001447785.1 Gekko japonicus
GTGTTGGGACTAGAACTTGGGAGAGGCAGATTCAAATCTCTACTCGGGCATGAAGCTTACTTGCGTGGTCTTGGGCCAGACATTCTTTCTACAGCCTAAATGGGGATAAAATGGAGGAGGGGAGAGCCATGTATGCCTTCTTGGAGGAAGAGCAAGATAAAATTGCAAGGCACACAGAAGCATGCTTCCACATGTGGTAGTGGACACCCAGCAAGGCCATTACTTTTTGAATCTGTACTTATTTACTTCATTTATACCCTGCCTTACTCCCTAGTGGGAACCCAAAGTTGCTTACTTTGTTCTCCTCCCCTCCATTTTACCCTCACAGCAACCCTGTGCGGTACATTAGGCGGAGGAGGCGGAGAAGAGGAGGAAGAGGAGGAGGAGGAGGAGCCCTTCACTGAAGAGGAGAAGAAGAGGAGGAGGAGAAGAAGAGAAGGGGGAGGAGGAGGAGGAGGAGGAGGAGGAGGAGGAGGAAGAGGAAGAGGAAGAGGAAGAGGAAGAGGAGGAGATTGGATTTACACACCGCCCTTCACTCGGAGTCTCAGAGCGGCTGACAAATTCCTTTCCCTTCCCCTCCCCACAACAGACACCCTGTGAGGTAGGCGGGACCAAACTGGAGTGTGTGACTGGCTCAAGGTCGGCCACAGCAAAGTGGAGATTTGAACCGTGGGCTTTCCAGATCCTAGTCTGACACTCTAACCACTATACAACACTCACTGAGATCTCTTGAATCTCAGTCAGCCTTAGACATAGTATGTTGCAATCACTATGTTGTTTGTTCTGTCAGCCATTGGTGAGCTAGGTTATTGAGGAAGCAAGCTGGGAGTTCAACCTATGAAGCTGATGTTTACAGGACTACATTCTGTCTGACCCATTTGCAAACTGTTCTTGGATTGTACCACATCAGGCTACAGAGGTGGGGGGAAAGCATGGACGTCCACGCATACCCCTGCAAACAGAAAGGTTGCATATCATGGAAAAGCCTGGGCTAGAACGCCAAATAGTTTTCTGTTTGCCAGGAATTTCTATATGGTGGAGCATTCAGTGAATGAGTCTTCTCCCTGCAGTCCAGTGATAGTTTTATTATGGGGTGTGCCATTTTATAGACCAGCTTTCACTTGTATGTGACTTCAGGCAGAAGAACCACTGAGGGAATTAATGCATGACTGGAAGCAACGGTCCCTTAAAGCTGCTTTAGATGTCATTCGGACATTTTAAAAATCCAGTACCTGACAGAATCCTCCAGCCTGCACGGAAGTCAGGATAACATCGCCCTGGCAAAACATTTAGAGGATAACTTCTCCAAAGTAAA
>NW_015178012.1:0-1314 GCF_001447785.1 Gekko japonicus
TCTGAGACTCTGACTGAAGGGTGGGGTATCGTATAAATCCAGCTCTCCTCCTCCTCCTCTTCTTCTTATCCTTTGTGAACCTGCCCGACTGTTAGTCATCTCTGGAGCCCCTGCTTCAGGTACCCCTGCCTTCTGAGGTTCAGTGGGTGGCAACCCAGTAGAGGACCTTCTTGGTCATGGCACCATAGCTCTGGAATTCTTCCCTAGGGAGATTCATCTGTCTCCTTCCATTGCCATCTTCTGCTAGCAGCTGAAGACTTTTTTGTTTTGTTTGGCAATCCCTCAATTAACATTCCTTGCTATCCAATGTTTAATGCTTTGTACATATTTTAACTGTTTTCTATGTTTTTTTTAACTCTTTTAAAAGTCGTTTTAATGAGGTTTGTTGGAAGGGGGGATTATTTTAATGCCATTATAATGTAATTTTATTATGTAAATTGTTAGCTGCCCTGGCCAGCCCTTGTATAAACAGCATAAAGACGAGACATAAAATTTGTAAATAAATAATAAATCTTTATACCGGGAGCCAATTGATATTACATTGAAAATGGGACAATGGAAGTAGTCAACTGCATAAATGTTAGTTTGGGTACTCACTAATGGAAGAAGCGCAACGAACATGAAGTTGAGCAAACTTCAGAGGATGGCAGAAGACCGGAAGGCCTGGCGTGATCTGGTCCATGGGGTCGTGAAGAGTCAGACTCGACTGTGCGACTGAAGAACAACAATTAACATTCCTTGCTAACCAATGTTTGTTTTGTACATATTTTAACTGTTTTCGATGGTTTTTTAACTCTTTTAAAAGTTGTTTTAATGAGGTTTGTTTGGAAGGGGGGATTATTTTAATGCCGTTATAATGTAATTTTACTATGTAAATTGTTAGCTGCCCTGGCAGCCCTTGTATAAACAGCATAAAGACGAGACATAAAATTTGTAAATAAATAATAAATCTTTATATTGGGAGCCAATTGAAATGACATTGAAAATGGGACCATGGAAGTAGTAGAAATGATTTGTTTTATCTGAGCTCCACCTTCCTCTTCTTTGTCGGCAGCGGGAGGTGGTGCTTGCAGTGCCCGGTTCTGGCTGGCCATCACCAGGGGCAGCTTGGCTGAGGGAAGGCAGAGCGGGCGAATACGTGGTGGTGGCTCGAGTGCAATGTGTTGCTGGGGTGCCAGGCTGGCAGTGGGTCCCTGCTGCTGCAGAGCTGAAACACCGGTCCTTTCCGTACTAGACCTTAAATCCTGGTTCAACCCTGTCCCCAAACATTCTACACTGCACTCGTGTTCGCCCCTGTAATTATCTCGGAGTATT